>NC_052311.1:13970893-14058209 GCF_016432855.1 Salvelinus namaycush | reverse complement strand
CATTTGGATGGTGAAGAAATATTTATCCACTGGTTACTTTATTCCCGTTCGGTAATTGTATATTCAGAGTGTTGAAACTCTTTATGATAGTCATTAAATACACTGATGCTTACCTCTTCCTCACAGCACTTACTGCCTTGCAGGTATATTGTAAAGAGGGATATGCTGAGGCTTTAACATTCCACCAGAGTTCTTAGCTCATTTTCCATTTATTTTATTCTCTTCTGAAGTGGGCCTTAAATGCGTCTGGTAAACTGATCGCTAATCTCCCAATGATTTATGTGGCAGACAAACTGAGGACTTAACCAAGGCTCCGAGGCATTGATTACTGACTGGTTAATTGCTAAACCCACTGTACATTGAGACGGGATTATTGGAAATGTCAAATCAAGCGCTCATTTGCATTCCTGATGTATGGTGGACTATTCCGCTTCTGCACAGGAGCACAAATTGACACAAACTATAGAGAAAGGCTGGGAGTTCTGCCTCAAATTTCAACTGATCATCTGCCTACCGGATTGTTGGCTCACGTTTGAGATTTCCAGTTTTTTGTTGCAACAAGGCTAACATCCCTCTGTCCAATAACTTAGTTGCCGTTGGGTTGAATAGAGGACAAGTGTTGGAGTTTCTGCTATGATTCAGGGTCATAATCTTATAGTGGAACGGTGTCGTTACACTAAGGCCTGACCATTTTAGGTGTCCCTTCATCGAACAGTGTGTTGTTCGAAAATCGATAGAACTCTCATGGTGCAATTTGCTCCACAATTACCCACAGTGTAGAATGGGAGGAAGTTCCCAGCAACTGTTCAAATGGAGCATTTGTTTGTTGACAGTTGTATAAAATCGAGCACACAGCCAAGTCAGTTTCGTCAAATTTCTGCCCTGCTAGAGTTGCCCCGGTCAAATGTAAGTTCTGTTTTGTGAAACGTCTAGGACCAACAATGGCTCAGCTGTGACGTGGTAGGCCACACAAGTCACATAATGGGATCGGCCGAGTGCTGAAGCACGTATCGCTAAACTTTTCAGTACCGAGTTCCCACTGCCTCTGGAGCAACGTCAGCACAACAACTGTTCATCGGGAGCTTCATGAAATGGGTTTCTATAGCGCTAAACATCAGTGCCTGACCTCCTAATGCTCTTGATGGCTGAATGGAAGCAAGTCCCCCCTGCAGCACTGTTCCAACATCTATGGAAACCCTTCCCAGAAGAGTGGAGGCTGTTATAGCAGCAAAGATGGACCACCTCCATATTAGCACATGATTTTGAAATTAGATTGTTTTGACGAGCGGTGTCAGACATACTTTTGGTCATGTAGTGTATGTGGTGTTATTGTTGTGGACCTCTTTCATCTCAGGAAGTTACTGTAGTTCACACAAGCTGTCTCACATGCCGTTGAGGGCATGAAGGTACTTTCTGTAGAGACAAAACATGATTTATTTAACAATTAACGAAACGTCATCATCTACAACTACATTTTTCTTCTATATATTGGTATCCATAGAACCTCTCTGTGAAGTTTGTTGGAGCTTTCGTGACTGACTGGGTTCAACTTGATATCTGTATATGAAACAAGACTTGTAAGTCCGCTAAATGAATGACTATACGTTAGGTTGGGGAGCTAACCCAATTCTTTCAGGTCTTCAGCAACTACAGTACCACCTGGGTTCCCTTCAACCCCCCCCGTTTAACCTCCACTTCACAGAGAACATCAGGTCACCCTTCACCCCCGTTAGACCTCCCCTTCACAAGAGAACCATCTGGGTTACCCTTCACCCCCCATTTGACCTCCATTTCACAGAGAACCATCTGGTTCACCCTTCCCCCCCCTTTGACTCCATTTCACAAAGAACCATCTGGGTTACCCTTCACCCCCCTGTTGACCGCCATTTCACAGCGAACCATCTGGGTTACCTTCACCCACGTTGACCTCCAATTCACAGAGAATCATCTGGTCAAGGCACAGGGTCTTTGTGTTCGCCAGCCTGAGCATAAAGCCTAGGCTGAGCTCAGGGAACTACAGGGCATGAGCTCAGGGACTAAAGGCATGAGCCTCGGGGACTAAAGGCATGAGCCGGGAACTAAGCAATGAGTTCAGGGAACTAAAGCATGAAGGTCAGGAACTAAAGGCATGGAGCTCGGGAAACTACAGCATAGGCATGAGCTCAGGCACTAAACCTAAACCCTGCACTCTTAGAAAGATTGTGCCATCTAGAACCTAAAATGGTTTTCGACTGTCCCCCATAGGAGAACCCTTTGAAGACCAGCTTTTTTTAAACTTTAAAGTACTACTAAGTCGTTTTTTGGGGGGATCTGGGGTATTTTTATCTTTACTTTTAATGCTTTGCTTTTATATTTACTTATAATTTTACATTCTACTACTTCCTAAAAATATTAACTTTTTATATCTATACATTTACCCCTGACACCCAAAAGTATCGTAAATGTTTCATGACTTAGCAGGACAGAAAAATGGTCCAATTCAACACACTTATCAGGAGAACAAATCCCTGGTCATTGCCCTACTGATGTTTGGTGGAATCAGTAAACAACACATGCTCGTTTGTAAATTATTTTTTTGTTTGTAAGTGTCCCCTATCTTCCGTCAATTTAAAAAACAAGAAAATGGTGCTGTCTGGTTGTTCTTAATATAAGTGTTTTGAAAATGATTAGACTTTTTACTACTATTGATACTTAGTATACTTTTAAGCAATTACATTTCTTTTGATACTTAATATATTTTAAACCCCGACAAGCACTCTTGAATTAGTACAGAGAAATACAAATTAAAAGTATTGAAGAGTAGGTTAATGGAATTGGTTTTGAAAATCCCTCATTAATAATGCTTCAACAGCAGTGGTGGACTAGAAGGGATGAAGTCGGGATATAAATAATCATTGTCTCATCATGTTCATTTGATGAGCGCACCACCGGCCGGGTTGTATCAAATCTGGTTATCCTCCTTAATTCCTCCTACACTCTTAAAAAAAAAAGGTGTTATCTATAACCTAAAGGGTACTTTAGCTGTCCTCATAGGAGAACCCTTTGAATAATCTTTTGGTTTCCCAGTACAATCCTTTTGTGTTTATATGTAGAGACCATTCCACAAGGGCTCTACATTGAACCCAAAGGGTCTCTACCTAGAACCAAATGTTTCTCCTATGGGACAGCCGAATACCATATTGGAAACCTTTTTTTCTAAGAGTGTAAAGAAAACAGCAGGTTCAGAAGAACACTCGAAGAAGATAGAAGCCTAATTTTGCCAGCGTCTGTCCGTTGTGGTTGAGACAGATGAGAGGCTGTAAAAGGACTTGGACAGGCTCCCCAAAGCAGAGATGATTGTTATGGGGGAGTTTGGCCCCACATAGTATGCATTGGTTGGATGCTCATATTAACATCAAATCACCCTACCATATCTAGCCAATATGGACCACCAGGGTCGTTGAAAATTTGATTGGAGGTACACAACACACTCCCTGCCTCTCAGCCATTCACGAGAGACCATACCGGATTTTTTAACAGGTCATTAGCATTAGGAAATATCTAGGTCAGATAGAAACGGACCTGCAACGCGTCCACAAAGTTACCATTAGACTTGCCACCTTTTCGGACTGAATAAGTTTGTAGGGCAACGTTTTTGATTAAATGTACTAGTTATCACTCTCACCGTGCTCATTTATGTTCGTTAGAACCAAATATATGCTACCTTTTTGTAGCATTTTCTGACAAGGCTAAAACAAATTCAGCGGAATCTCAGATTTCTAAAACCAGACAAAAGAACTTGGGTTGTGCGCAACAGAGCTAGTAGCTTCGTCTAACCACCAGTCAATGAGAGGCAAGCTACAAGCATAGGAAGCTAGCTATATTTGGCTATGGAAGCTTTTCCCCCATTGCTGAAGTCATATGTGTCAACTGTTGGCCTTGCCACTTCCGTGTAATCAAGACAATCAATAAGCACAGACAGATGCCGAAAATCCTTGGCTGCTATTGCCAGTTAGCTAGCTACAAGCCAACAAGGCTGTAACATTAGCTGTATGGACAGATCGAGATGCACTGGCACAACTCAATATTTACAACATCTCCCATTCTTCCCACAAAGTACAGCTAGTTTGCTAGCTAGGTAAAGCTCATAGTCAACACCAAACTTTGGGAAACTGCCACGCTCCTAGTGTATAATACATTCAATGGGCATTGCTCATATAGCGTTAAGTTAGCTTAACGTTTCTCCATACGCTAAGAAGCAACCTGGCTTTGCTTAGTAATGTAGCAAGCTAACATAACAGCCCTTACGTTATGCATTGATTCAGTCCACTCCCTCCTGTCAATGCATTTTTTTCTTGTCTTTATAATCCACATATGCGCTGACTGTTAACACATTGTGAAGTTACTATGTAATTGTATTCCTGAAAACCTGAAGTTGCCCTCCAAGTGAAGGTAGCCAGTGTGGTGCAGGGGCAGCCAGGTTAACAACACCAACATCATTGCTTGCTTGCGTGACCTTTGCCCAATCAAAATAACTTGGTTAGCTATATGACTGTTTTCAACACATCAACTGTTTAAGTCCCCCAAAAATTGCAAGCAAAAGAAGAAATGTTCAGTCAGTACTGAGTAATTGAACAACAGAAAAGCTTCCTGTCATCACCAGACTGTCTCCAGATTATGCGTTCATGACAGTGTTCGTAGCATAAGCGTTAACGTCACCACCATGGAATCTGAAGGTCCATGGTTTGCCTCTCGAGGAGGAGTATTTTGACCATTGTTTTGACACCGCGCCTCTCCCAGTCCTGACCACACTACACACCGGGCCCGCACACTCATGGTGTGTGCTTATTTCCCACCCCCGAGCACGCCATTTTCATGCTTGTGTGACACTTTTGATATTCTGGATTTCCCCTGATTGTCTATGCAATTAAAATGGAGGTCAAATAAAAGGGAAATGAAAGTATTATCTGAGTTTTTGGGTGGGGCGAAGGACACTGTCTCCAGTGTCCTATCTAGCTACCGGTTTTTGGCCCCACCTCCTACCTGCTGTGTACTGGAGTCCTTCTAGTAGCTAACTAGCTGGCTAGCTAGTTAACTAACTAGCACACTGTGTCCTTTGTCTCCCCTGTCCTCGCCGTTGTTTTAACAGAACTGCGGGAAAGCAGTGCCCGACAGGCGGGGGTGAAGGACACTGTCTACTGATGTCTTAGCTCTATCGTTAGTTAGCTAGCTACCTATCCCGCCTGCCCTGTACCGAGTCCAAGCTAGCTAACTAGCACCCATGTCTTTTGCTAACGACTGCCGAACACCTGCTCTCGCCGTCGAAAACGTGCCCGAAAGGCGAGAGGAAAGGACACTGTCTACCATTGTCCTAGCTAGCTACTGGTGTTGTCGCCCCCTCGTCTTCTTCTGTGGTGTTTATTGGCGGTTAGCATCCAATGTTATGGTGCATTACCACCACCCTATTAATACTGGCCCCTCCCGCCAGTGTGATCCGGTCCCTAGCGTAAATATTGACCAATTATAAGTATAAAGAGGGGTTCCTGCAGATGCAAGAACGCCCGGATTTGTTGGCTGCAATTGCACCCTTCTCTTGTCTTGTTACTACGGAGGAGAGAACGGTGGAGAATGGAGATACCAACTCTCATCTCTCAAGGAATACGTCATTGCCCTCCTTCCCGTCAGATGCACTCTACCCCTACGGTACATCCCAGGGACACACTTCTTAATGTCAGGTGGAGAATGCCCTGAAATGCATACACTGGCTGATTGACGGCACTGATTGCACTTGTTTATCTAATGGTCCCACTGGAACATCTAGCGCCTCTGCGCGATGTCAGAGAAGACCACTGTTGTCCCGGGAACATTCGATGACCAACCTCTAAATCCACACACCTGCCGCACCAGTGCTGACCCCTTGGTGTATCCCATGTCGTTTCTACCGAGGTGGATGACTAAGATGTCAGGGGGAGAAGCAGCACAGGCCCTCTGCTGGCCCAGACACCGAGCATTTTGTTCCATTTCATGCCTGCTCACTGAGCGACCTAATGTGACAGTCAATATGTATGTAAATAGTTAATGGGTAGCTACATGTTGATTATTTGTGTATTTTCCAGAGCTTTGTTGATTGCCTTGTTAAACGAGATCAGGGGAAATGTTTTCCAGTTTTACTACCTATTGGCTTGAGGGGTTTCTGTTTTTTGTCTTCCCTCTGGACAATCAGCTATTAATATCATTTCTAATAACTACATGATTTATGTTGCATTTGTCATTATTGTTGTTTACTTTTACTTAACTTGTATTGCTGTTATCTGTTGTATAAAAATGTTGCATGATCACCTTCTGGTGTAAAATCCATGGCAATTAAAACAAAAAGCTCAGTTTTAAGTGAGAAGTAGGCATTGGTCTGAAACCAAAAAAATAAAGGAATTCACATGAGCACCAACATGCCTACTCCACCTATGCTATACCAAGGTTTTCCAGCACACACATTTGACCTACTACAGTAGTTATTTTGGTCTATTGTACTTGTTTTACAATGTGTATTAGGTTGCTTAAGTTTCAAACTATAGTTTTTTGTTTTTATATAACATATACATTTACATTACATTTAAGTCATTTAGCGAGACCTCTTATCCAGAGCGACTTACAAATTGGAAAGTTCATACTATTCATCCTGGTCCCCCCCGTGGAATTGAACCCTGTTCCCCCCGTTGGAATTGAACCCACAACCCTGGCGTTGCAAAGCGCCATGCTCTACCAACTGAGCCACACGGGACCAGGGCAGTGCTGCTACAGTCATTATGTCCTCTGAATGCTCCCGCAAAAATGGTTGTCAACCCACATCCACTAGTGTCCTAATGTTTCAGCCCGGTTCATCAGAGAGTCAGGGAGCGGGGTCAAATAGAATGTCTTCCTGTCACGCCCTGACCGTAGAGAGCTTTTTATGTCTCTATTTTGGTTTGGTCGGTGTGATTTGGGTGGGCATTCTATGTTCCTTTTCTATGTTTAGTATTTCTTGTTGTTTGGCTGGGTGTGGTTCTCATCAGAGGCAGCTGCTGCTATCGTTGTCTCTGATTGAGAACCATACTTAGGTATCTTTTTTCCATATGGTTTTTGGTGGGTAGTTATTTTCTGTTTTGTGTTTCTGCACCTGACGGGACTGTTTCGGTTTTCATTTATTCTTTGGTTATTTTTGTTTTTCGTGTTCAGTTCTGAATAAAAGCATGAACCTTACCACGCTGCGGCTTTGGTCCACACCTTCTTCAACAGACGTTCGTTACACTTCCCAATGAGGATTTTTTCATTCAACATGAACCAAATTGAATATTTAATTGTAGCTTAAAATGATGGCATTAGAGTGCCACTCAGTCATATGCTCTAATGAGACATATTAATCTGGGTAACTTACATTGCCAGAGAAATTCAGTGGGGAGATTAGAGCAGAGGACTATGAAAATACAGCACATGAATATCTTTAGAGGTGAAGAATACATCTATATAGACTTATTGATTCAGCCTCAAGCTCTTTCCGGACAGATGAAAGGTTCGGTGGTAATAGACCAACAGAGAAACAAGGGTTCTGGTGGTAATATTAGCCCAACAGAGAAAGGGTTCCGTTGGTAATAGACCAACAGAGAAAGGGTTCCGGTGCTAATACAGTAGACCAACAGAGAAATGGGTTCCGGTGATAATACAGTAGAAACCAACAGAGAAAGAGTTTCCGGTGGTAATAGACCAACGAGAAAAGGGTTCCGCTGTAATACAGTATAGACACACAGAGAAAGTGTTCCGGTGGTACAGTAACACCAAGAGAAATGGTTCCCGGTGGTAATAGACCAACAGAAGGGGTTTTTATAAAAAAAATATTGTATGCTTGTCATGTGATGAATGTCAATTGTGTTTTTAATTGTTTGAGATGATGCTTTGTCAAATGCCTGTATTTATCGAAGTACTGATTTGTTACGCAACATTTTTCAATGATAAATCTGGCAACATAGTCAGTTGTATGTTTTTATTTTTGTGTTAAAATCTATATTCTCTCAAATGTTGTGCACAAATTTGTTTACACCCTGTTAGTTAACTTTTCTCCTTTGGCCAAGATAATCCATCCACCTGACAGGTGTGGCATATCTAGAAAGCTTATTAAATAGCGTGACCATTACCAAGATGCACCTTGTGCTGGGGACAATAAAAGGCCAACAGAGTAGACCAACAGAGAAAGGTTCCCGGTGGTAATACAGTAACCCAACAGAGAAAGAGTTCCGGTGGTAATAGACCAACGAGATAGGGTTCCGGTGGTAACAGAACAACAGAGAAATAGTTCCGGTGGTAATAGACCAATAGAGAAAGGGTTCCCTGTGGTAATGCAGTAGACCAACAGAGAAAGGGTTCCGGTGGTAATACAGTAACCAACAGAAAAGGGCTCCCGGTGGTAATGCAGTAACCCAACAGAGAAAGGGTTCCGGTGGTAATAGACCAACAGAGAAAGTGTTCTGATGGTAATACAGTAGACCAACAGAGAAAGGGTTCCTGTGGTAATAGAGTGGACAAACAGAGAAAGGATTCCACTGGAAATACAGTAGTCCAGCCAGAGAAAGGGTTCCGGTGGTAATAGACCAACAGAGAAAGGGTTCGGGTGGTAATACAGTAGACAACAGAGAATGGGGTTTCCGTGATAATACAGTAGACTAACAGGGCAAGGGTTCTGGTGGTAATACAGTAAACCAACAGAGAAATGGTTTCCAGTAGTAATAGACCAACAGAGAAAGGTTTCCGTTGGTAAAGACCAACAGAGAAAAGGTTCCGTGGTAATAGACCACAGAGAAAAGGTTCCGGTGGTATAACAGTAGACCAACAGAGAAAAGGTTCCGGTGATAATACAGTAGACCAACAGAGAAAGGGTTCTGTTGGTAATAGAACAATAGAGAAAGGGTTCCGGTGGTAATCCAGTAGAACCACCGAGAAGGGTTCTGGTGGTAATAGACCACAGAGAAAGGTTCCGGTGGTAATACAGTAAACCAACAGAGAAAAGGTTCCGGTGATAATAGACCAATAGAGAAAGACTTCCGATGGTAATCCAGTAGACCACAGAGAAAGAGTTCTGGTGGTAATAGAACAACAGAGAAAGGGTTCCGTGGTAATACAGTAACCAACAGAGAAAGGGTTTTGCTGGTAATACAGTAATCCAACAGAGAAAGGTTCCGTGGTAGTAGACCAACAAGAATGGGTTCCGTTGGTAATACAGTAGACCAACAGAGAAAGGGTTACGTTGGTAATAGACCACAGAGAAAGGGTTCCGGTGGTAATACAGCAGACCACAGAGAAGGGTTTCTGGTGGTAATAGACCAACATAGAAAGGGTTCTGGTGGTAATACAGTAGACAAACAGAGAATGGGGTCTGGTGATAATACAGTAGACATACAGAGAAAGGGTTCCGCTCGTATACAGTAGAACAACAGAGAAAAGTTCCGCTGGTAATACAGTAACCCAACAGAGAAAGGGATCCAGTGGTAATTGACCAACAAGAAAGGGTTCCGGTGGTAATACAGTAGACCAACAGAGAAAGGTTTCTGGTGGTAATAGACCAACAGAGAAAGGGTTCTTGTGGTAATACAGTAGACCACTGAGAAAGCGGTTCCGCTGGTAATACAGTAACCCAACAGAGAAAGGGATTCCAGTGGTAATTGACCAACAGAGAAGGGTTCCGGTGGTAATACAGTAAGACCAACAGAGAAAGGGTTCTGGTGGTATTGACCAACAGAGAAAGGGTTCCGGTGTAATACAGTAGACCAGAGAAAAGGATCTGGTGGTAATACAGTAGACCAACAGGAATGGGTTCTGTCCGTGTGATAATACAGCAGACCAACAGATAAAGGGCTCCGGTTGTAATACAGTAACCAACAGAGACGGGTTCCGGTGGTAATACAGTAGACCAACAGAGAAAGGGTTCCGTTGGTAATAGACCAACAGAGAAAGGGTTCCGGTGGTAATACATAGACCAACAGAGAAAGGATTCCGTGATAATACAGTAGACCAACAGAGAAAGGGTTCTGGTGGTAATAGACCAACAATGAAAGGGTTCGGTGGTAATAAAGTAGACAAACAGAGAATGGGGTCTAGTGGTAGTACAGTAACATACAGAGAAAGGGTTTCGCTGGTAATACAGTAGACCAACAAGAAGGGTTCCGCTGGTAATACAGTAGACAAACAGAGAAATGGTTCCGGTTATGATACAGTAGACCAACAGAGAAGGGGTTCTGGTGGTAATCGACCCACCAGAGAAAGGGTTCCGGTGGTAATACAGTAGACCACAGAGAAAGGCTTCTGGGTGATAATAGACCACATAGAAAGGGTTCCGGTGGTAATACAGTAAACCAACAAGAGAAGGGGGTCTGGTTGTAATACACTAGACATACAGAGAAAGGGTTCAGGTGGTAATACTAGATCGACAGAGAAGGGTTCCGCTGGTAATCCAGTACCCAACAGAGAAAGGGTTCCGGTGGTAACAGACACACAGAGAAATAGTTCCCTTGGTAATGCAGTAGACCAACAGAGAAAGGGTTGCGGTGGTAATATACAAACAGAGAAAGGGTTCGGTGATAATACAGTAGACCAACAGAGAAATGGTTCCAGTTATATACAGTAGACCTACAGAGAAAGGGTTCTGGTAGTTATAGACCAACGAGAAAGGGTTCCAGTGGTAATACAGTAAACTAACAGAGAAAGGGTTCTGGTGGTAATAGACCAACAGAGAAAGGGTTCTGCTGGCATTGCAGTAGACCCAACAGAGAAAGGTTTCCGGTGGTATTCGTAGTCCAACAGAGAAAGGGTTTCCTGTGGTATTAGACCACAGACAAAGGGTTCTGGTGGTAATACAGGGACCAACAGAGAAAGGGTTCTGGTGGTAATACCCAACAGAGAAAAGGGTTCCAGTGGTAATACAGTAACTAACAGAGAAGGGTTCTGGTGTAATAGACAACAGAGAAAGGGTTCTGCTGTATTGCAGTAGACCAACAGGAAAGGTTTCCGGTGGTATTACAGTAGTCCAAACAGAAAGGGTTCCTGTGGTAATAGACCAACTGACAAAGGGTTCTGGTGGTAATACAGTGGACCAACAGAGAAAGGGTTCTGCTGGTAATATAGTAGTCCAGCAAAGAAAGGGTTCCGGTGGTAATAAACCAACAGAGAAATGGTTCGGGTGGTAATACAGTAGACCAACAGAGAATGGGTTCCGGTGTAATACAGTAACCAACAAGAGAAAGTGTTACGTTGGTAATAGACCAACAGAGAAAGGGTTCCGGTGGTAATACAGTAGACCAACAGAGAAATGGTCCCGGTTATAATGCAGTAGACCAACAGAGAAAGGTTATGTTGGTATAAGACCAACATAGAAAGGGTTCCGGTGGTAATACAGCAGACCAACAGAGAAAGGGTTCTGGTGGTAATAGACCAACAGAGAAAGGGTTCCGGTGGTAATACGTAAGACCAACAGAGAAAGGGTTCTGGTGGTAATAGACCAACAGAGAAAGGGTTCCGGTTGTAATACAGTAGACAAACAGAGAATGGGGTCTGGTGGTAATACAGTCGGCATACAGAGAAAGGGTTCCGCTCGTAATACAGAGTAGACCACAGAGAAACAGTTCCGCTGGTAATACAGTAACCCCACAGAGAAAGGATCCAGTGGTAATAGACCAACAGAGAAAGGGTTCCGGGGTAATACAGTAGACCAACAAAGAAAGGGTTCTGGTGGTAATAGACAAACAGAGAAAGGGTTCCGGTGGTAATACAGTAGACCAACCTAGAAAGGGTTCCGCTGGTAATACATGTTGACCAACAGAGAAAGGGTTCTGGTGGTTATACAGCAGCCCAACAGAGAAGGGTTCCGGTGGTAACACACTAACAGAGAAAGGGTTCCTGTGGGTAATACAGTAGACCAGCAGAGAAAAGGGTCTGGTGTAATACAGTAGACCAATAGAGAATGGTTCCGTGGTAATACAGTAACCCAACAGAGAAGGGTTCCGGTGGTAATAGACCAATAGAGAAAGGCTTCCGGTGGTAATCCAGTAGACCAACAGAGAAAGGGTTCTGGTGGTAATAGACCAACAAGAAAGGGTTCCGGTGGTAACACAGTAAACCAACGAGAAAAGGTTCCGGTGGTAATAGACCAATAGAGAAGACTTCCGATGGTAAATCCAGTAGACCAACAGAGAAATAGTTCTGGTGGTAATAGAACAACAGAGAAGGGTTCCGGTGGTAATACAGTAGACCAACAGAGAAAGGGTTCTGCTGGTATACAGTAATCCAACAGAGAAAGGGTTCCGGTGGTAGTAAACCAACAGGAATGGGTTCCGGTGGTAATACAGTAGACCAACAGAGAAAGGGTTACGTTGGTAATAGACCAACAGAGAAAGGGTTCCGGTGGTAATACAGCAACCAACAGTGAAAGGGTTCTGGTGGTAATAGACCAACATAGAAAGGGTTCTGGTGGTATACAGTAGACAAACAAGAATGGGGTCTGGTGGTAATACAGTAGACATACAGAGAAAGGGTTCTGCTCGTAATACAGTAGACCAACAGAGAAAGGAGTTTCCTCTGGTAATACAGTACCCCAACAGAGAAAGGTCCAGTGGTAATAGACCAACAGAGAAGGGTTCCGGTGGTAATACAGTAGACCCACAGAGAAAGGGTTCTGGTGGTAATAGACCAACATAGAAAGGGTTGCGGTTGTAATACAGTAGACCACTGAGAAAGCGTTCCGCTGGTAATACAGTTGACCAACAGAGAAGGTTTCTGGTGGTTATACAGTAGCCCAACAGAGAAAGGGTTCCGGTGGTAACAGACTAACAGAGAAAGGTTTCCGCTGCTAATACAGTACCAGCAGAGAAAAGGGTCTGGTGGTAATACAGTAGACCAACAGAGAATGGGTTCCGGTGATAATACAGCAGACCAACAGATAAGGGCTCCGGTTGTAATCACGTAACCAACAGAGACAGGGTTCCGGTGGTAATACAGTACCAACAGAGAAAGGGTTCCGTTGGTAATAGACCACAGAGAAAGGGTTCTGGTGGTAATAAAGTAGACAACAGAGAATGGGGTCTGGTGGTAATACAGTAGACATACAGAGAAAGGGTTCCGCTGGTAATACAGTAGACCAACAGAGAAATGGTCCCGGTTATAATGCAGTAGACCAACAGAGAAAGGGTTATGTTGGTAATAGACCAGCAGAGAAAGGGTTCCTATGGTAATACAGTAGACCAGCAGAGTAAAAGGGTCTGGTGGTAATACAGTAGACCAACAGAGAATGGTTCCGTTGATAATACAGCAGACCAACATTAAAGCTCCGGTTGTAATACAGTAAACCAACAGAGACAGGTTCCGTTGGTAATACGTAGACCAAACAGAGAAAGGGTTCCGTTGGTAATAGACCAACAGAGAAAGGGTTCCGGTGATAATACAGTAGACCACAGAGAAGGTTCTGGTGGTAATAGACCAACAATGAAGGGTTCCGGTGGTAATACAGTAGACAAACAGAGAAAGAGTTCCGCTGGTAATACAGTAGCCGAACTTAGAAAGGGTTCCGTGTTGTACTAGACCAAAAGAGAAAGGGTTCCGGTGGCAATACAGTAGACCAACAGATAAAGGTTCCGCTGGTAATACGTACACCAACAGAGAAAGGGTCCAGTGGTAATAGACCAACAGAGAAAGGGTTCCGGTGGTATTACAGGAACCAACAGAGAATGAGTTCCGGTGATAATACGCAAGACCAACAGAGAAAGGGTTCTTGTGGTAATAGACCAAGACAGACGAAATGGATTCCGGTGATACTACAGTAGACCAACAGAGAAAGGGTTTGTTGGTAATAGACACAAGAGAAAGGGTTACGGTGGTATACAGTAAACCACAGAAAAGGGTTCTGGTGGTAATAGACCACATAGAAAGGATTCGGTGGTAATACTTTGACAAACCGAGAATGGGGTCTGGTGGTAATACGTAGTAGACCAACAGAGAAAGGTTTTCCGCCGTTAATACGTAACAAACAGAGAAAGGGTTCCGCTGGTATACATGTAAACCAACAGAGAAAGGGTTCCGGTGGTAACAGACCAACAGAGAAAGGCTCCGGTGGTAATACAGTAGACCAACAAGAACAGGGTTCCGCGTGGTAATTCATTAACCAACAGAGAAATGTTCCGGTGATATACAGTAAACCAACAGAGAAAGGGTTCTGTTGGTAATAGACCAACAGAGAAAGGGTTCCGGTGTAATACATGTAGACCAAGAGAAAGGGTTATGCTGGTAATACAGTAATCCAACAGAGAAATGATTCCGGTGGTAGTAGACCAACAGAGAAAGGGTTACGGTGGTAATACAGTAAACCAACAGAGAAAGGGTTCTGGTGGTAATACAGTAGACAAACAGAGAATGGGGTCTGGTGGTAATACAGTAGACCAACAGAGAAGGGATCCAGTGGTAATAGACCAACAGAGAAAGGTTCCGGTGGTATTACAGCAACCAACAGAGGAATGGTTCCGGTGACATACGGTAGACAACAGGGAAAGGGTTCTTGTGTTATTAGACCAACAGAGAATGGATTCCAGTGGTAATACAGTAAACCAACAGAGAAAGGGTTCTGGTGGAGACATACCAACGAGAAATGATTCCGTGGTAATAGATCAACAGAGAAAGGCTTCCGGTGGTATTACATCAAACCAACAGAGAATGGGTTCTGTTGGTAATAGACCAACAGAAAGGGTTCTGGTGGTAATACAGTAGACCACAGAGAAAGGGTTCTGGTGGTAATAGACCAACATAAAAGGGTTCTGTTGGTAATACAGTAGACATTCAAGATGGGGTCTGGTGGTAATACAGTAGACAAACGAGAAGGGTTCTGCTGGTATCAGTAGACCACAGAGAAAGGGTTCCGCTGGTAATACAGTAGCCGAACTTAGAAAGGGTTCCGGTTGGTACTAGACCAACAGAGAAAGGGTTCCGGTGGCAATACAGTAGACCAACAGAGAAAGGGTTCCGCTGGTAATACAGTAGACCACAAGAAAGGGATCCAGTGGTAATAGACCAACAGAGAATGGATTCCGGTGGTAATACAGTAACCCAACAGAGAAAGGGTTCCGGTGGAGAACAGACCAGCAGAGAATTTATTCCGGGGTAATAGACCAATAGAGAAAGGCTTCCGTGGTAATAGACCAACAGAGAAAGGTTCCGGTGGTAACACAGTAACAACAGAGAAAAGGTTCCGGTGGTAATAGACCAATAGAGAAAGACTTCCGGTGGTAATCCAGTAGACCACAGAGAAGAATCCTGGTGGTAAATAGACCAACAGAGAAATGGTTCCGGTGGTAATACAGTAGACCAACAGAGAAAGGGTTCTGCTGGTAATACAGTAATCCAACAGAGAAAGGGTTCCGGCGGTAGTAGACCAACAGAGAAATAATTCCGGTGGTAATAGACTAATAGAGAAAGGCTTCCGGTGGTAATCCAGTAGACCACAGAGAAGGGTTTTGGTGTAATAGACCAGCAGAGAAAGGGTTCCGGTGGTAATACAGTAGACAAACAGAGAATGGGTTCCACTGGTAGTACAGTAGACAAACATAGAAAGGGTTCCGGTGGTAATACAGTAGACCAACAGAGAAGGAGGTCTGGTGGTAATACAGTAGACATACAGAGAAAGGGTTCCGCTCGTAATACAGTAGACCAACAGAGAAAGAGTTCCGCTGGTAATACAGTAACCCAACAGAGAAAGGGATCCGGTGGTAATAGACCAACAGAGAAAGGGTTCCGATGGTAATACAGTAGACCAACAGAGAAAGGGTTCTGGTGGTAATAGACCAACAGAGAAAGGGTTCCGGTGGTAATACAGTTGACCAACAGAGAAAGGGTTCTGGTGGTAATACAGTAGCCCAACAGAGAAAGGGTTCCGGTGGTAACAGACTAACAGAGAAAGGGTTCTGATGGTAATACAGTAGACCAACAGAGAATGGGTTCCGGTGATAATACAGTAGACCAACAGAGACATGATTCCGCTGGTAATACAGTAGACCAACACAGAAAGGGTTCCGGTGGTAATACAGTAAACCAACAGAGACATGATTCCGCTGGTAATACAGTAGACCAACAGAGAAAGGGTGCCGTTGGTAATAGACCAACAGAGAAAGGGTTCCGGTGGTAATACAGTAGACCAACAGAGAAATGGTTCCCGTGATAATACAGTAGACCAACAGAGAAAGGGTTCTGGTGGTAATAGACCAACAGAGAAAGGGTTCCGGTGGTATTACAGCAAACCAACAGAGAAAGGGTTCCGGTAGTATTACAGCAAACCAACAGAGAATGGGTTCCGGTGATAATACGGTAGACCAACAGAGAAACGGTTCTTGTGGTATTAGACCAACAGAGAATGGATTCCAGTGGTAATACAGTAACACAACAGAGAAAGGGTTCCGGTGGAGACAGACCAACAGAGAAATGATTCCGGTGGTAATAGACCAATAGAGAAAGGCTTCCGGTGGTAATCCAGTAGACCAACAGAGAAGGGTTCTGGTGGTAATATACCAACAGAGAAAGGGTCACGGTGTATAACTGTAAAGCAACAGAGAAAAGGTTCTGGTGATAATACAGTAGACCAACAGAGAAAGGGTTCTGTTGGTAATAGACCAAGAGAGAAAGGGTTCTGGTGGTAATACAGTAGACCAACAGAGAAAGGGTTCTGGTGGTAATAGACAACATAGAAAGGGTTCCGTTTGGTAATACAGTAGACATTCAGAGAATGGGGTCTGGTGGTAATACAGTAGACAAACAGAGAAAGGGTTCTGCTGGTAATACAGTAGCCCAACAGAGAAAGAGTTCCGCTGGTAATACAGTAGCCGAACGTAGAAAGGGTTCCGGTTAGTACTAGACCAACAAAGAAAGGGTTCCGGTGGCAATACAGTAGACCAACAGATAAAGGGTTCCACTGGTAATACAGTAGACCAACAGAGAAAGGGATCCAATGGTAATAGACCAACAGAGAAAGTGTTCCGGTGGTATTACAGCAAACCAACAGAGAATGGGTTCCGGTGATAATACGGTAGACCAACAGAGAAAGGGTTCTTGTGGTAATAGACCAACAGAGAATGGATTCCGGTGGTAATACAGTAACCCAACAGAGAAAGGGTTCCGGTGGAGACAGACCAACAGAGAAATTATTCCGGTGGTAATAGACCAATAGAGAAAGGCTTCCGGTGGTAATCCAGTAGACCAACAGAGAAGGGTTCTGGTGGTAATAGACAAAGAGAAAGGGTTCCGGTGGTAATCCATAGACCACCAGAACCCTTTCTCTGTTGTCTACTGATTACCACCGGAAGCCTTTCCTTGGTCTATTACCACCAGAACCCTTTCTCTGTTGGTCTACTGGATTACCACCGGAAGCCTTTCTCTATGGTCTATTACCACCGGAATTTTCTCTGTTGGTCTGTCTCCACCGGAACCCTTTCTCTGTTGGGTTACTGTATTACCACCGGAATCCATTCTCTGTTGGTCTATTACCACAAGAACCCTTTCTCTGTTGGTCTACCGTATTATCACCGGAACCCATTCTCTGTTGGTTTGCTGTAATACCACCGGAACCCTTTCTCTGTTGGTCTATTACCACTGGATCCCTTTCTCTGTTGGTCTACTGTATTACCAGTGGAACCCTTTATCTGTTGGTCTACTGTATTCCACCGGAACCCTTTCTCTGTTGGTCTATACAACCGGAACCCTTTCTTTCTGCTACTGTATTACCAGCGGAACCTTTTCTCTGTTGGCTACTGTATTACCAGCAGAACCCTTTCTCTGTTTGTCTACTGTATTACCACAGACCCTTCTCTGTGGTCTACTGTATTACCACGAAACCTTTCTTGTTGGTCTATTACCACCAGAACCCTTTCTCTGTTGGTCTACTGTATTACCACCAGAACCCTTTCTCTTTGGTCTATTACCACAGAACCCTTTCTCTGTTGGTCTACTGTATTATCACCGAACCTTTCTCTGTTGTTATGTATTACCACGGAACCTTTCTCTGTTGGCTATTACCACCAGAACCTTTCTCTGTTGGTCTACTGTTACCACCGGAAGCCTTTCTCTATTGGTCTTACCACCGGAACTTTCTCTGTTGTCTGTTCCACCGGAACCCTTTCTCGTTGTGTTACTGTTACCACTGAATCCATTCTCTGTTGGTCTATACCACAAGAACCTTTCTCTGTTGGTCTACCGTATTATCACCGGAACCCATTCTCTGTTGGTTCTGTAATACACCGGAACCCTTTCTCTGTTGGTTCTGTATACCACCGGAACCCTTTCTCTGTTGGTACTATTACCACCAGACCCCTTTCTCTGTTGGTCTACTGTTTATCACGAACTTTCTCTGTTGGTCTACTGTATTACCACCGGAACCCTTTCTCTGTTGGTCTATTACCACGCAACCTTTCTCTGTTGGTCTCTGTATTACCAGCGGAATCTTCTCTGTTGGTTTACTGTATTACCACCGGAACCCTTTCTGTTGGTCTACGTTACCACGGAATCATTCTCTGTTGTTACTATTACACCGGACCCTTCTCTGTGGTCTACTGTATTCCCACAGACCCTTTCTCGGTTAGTCTGTATACCACCGGAACCTTTTCTCTGTTGGTACTGTATCCACAGAACCCTTTCTCTGTTGGTCTGTATTAACCACCGAACCCTTCTCTGTTGGTCTATTACCACCAGAACCCTTTCTCTGTTGTTACTGTATTACCACGGAACCTTTCTCTGTGGTCTATTACCACCGGACCCTTTCTCTGTTGGTCTACTGTATTACCACGGAACTCTTTCTCTGTTGGTCTACTGTATTACAGCGGAACCCTTTCTCTGTATGATCTGTATGTCTACTGTATTACCACCAGACCTCCTTCTCTGTTGGTCTACTGTATTACCACCGGAACCCTTTCTATGTTTGTCTACTGTACTACCAGTGGAACCCATTCTCTGTTTGTCTACTGTATTACCACCGGAACCCTTTCTCTGCTGGTCTATTACCACCAAAACCCTTTCTCTGTTGGTCTACTGGATTACCACCGGAAGCCTTTCTCTATTAGTCTATTACCACCGGAATTATTTCTCTGTTGGTCTACTACCGCCGGAACCCTTTCTCTGTTGGATTACTGTATTACCAGCAGAACCCTTTCTCTGTTGGTCTACTGTATTACCACCGGAACCATTTCTCTGTTGGTCTATTACCACCAGGATTCTTTCTCTGTTGGTCTACTGGATTACCACCGGAAGTCTTTCTCTATTGGTCTATTACCACCGGAACCTTTTCTCTGTTGGTTTACTGTGTTACCACCGGAACCCTTTCTCTGTTGGTCTATTACCACCGGAAGCCTTTCTCTATTGGTCTATTACCACCGGAATAATTTCTCTGCTGGTCTGTCTCCACCGGAACCCTTTCTCTGTTGGGTTACTGTATTACCACCGGAATCCATTCTCTGTTGGTCTATTACCACTGGATCCCTTTCTCTGTTGGTCTACTGTATTACCAGCGGAACCCTTTCTCTGTTGGTCTACTGTATTGCCACCGGAACCCTTTCTCTGTTGGTCTAGTACCAACCGGAACCCTTTCTAAGTTCGGCTACTGTATTACCAGCGGAACTCTTTCTCTGTTGGTCTACTGTATTACCAGCAGAACCCTTTCTCTGTTTTTCTACTCTATTACCACCAGACCCCATTCTCTGAATGTCTACTGTATTACCAACGGAACCCTTTCTATGTTGGTCTATTACCACCAGAACCCTTTCTCTGTTGGTCTACTGTATTACCACCAGAACCCTTTCTCTCTTGGTCTATTACCAACAGAACCCTTTCTCTGTTGGTCTACTGGATTACCACCGGAAGCCTTTCTCTGTTGATCTATTACCACCGGAATCATTTCTCTGTTGGTATGTCTCCACCGGAACCCTTTCTCTGTTGGTTTACTGTATTACCACTGGAATCCATTCTCTGTTGGTCTAATACCACAAGAACCCTTTCTCTGTTGGTCTACCGTATTATCACCGGAACCCATTCTCTGTTGGTTTGCTGTAATACCACCGGAACCCTTTCTCTGTTGGTCTATTACCACTGGATCCCTTTCTCTGTTTGTCTACTGTATTACCACCAGAACCCTTTCTCTGTTGGTTTACTGTATTACCACCGTAACCCTTTCTCTGTTGGTCTACTACCACCGGAATCATTTCTCTGTTGGATTACTGTATTACCAGCATAACCCTTTCTCTGTTGGTCTACTGTATTACCACCGGAACCCTTTCTCTGTTGGTCTATTACCAACAGAACCCTTTCTCTGTTGGTCTACTGTATTATCACCGGAACCTTTTCTCTGTTGGTTTACTGTATTACCAACGGAACCCTGTCTCTGTTGGTCTACTGTATTACCACCGGAGCCCTTTCTCTGTTGGTCTGTTACCACCGGAACCCTTTCTCTGTTGGTTTACTGTATTACCAGCGGAACCCTTTCTCTGTTGGTCTACTGTATTACCAGCGGAACCCTTTCTCTGTTGGTCTACTGTATTACCACCAGACCCCATTCTCGGTTTGTCTACTGTATTACCACCGGAACCCTTTCTCTGTTGGTCTATTACCACCAGAACCCTTTCTCTGTTGGTTTACTGTATTACCACCGTAACCCTTTCTCTGTTGGTCTATTACCAACAGAACCCTTTCTCTGTTGGTCTACTGTAGTACCACCGGAACCCTTTCTCTGTTGGTCTATTACCACAAGAACCCTTTCTCTGTTGGTCTTGCGTATTATCACCGGAACTCATTCTCTGTTGGTTTCCTGTAATACCACCGGAACCCTTTCTCTGTTGGTCTATTACCACTGGATCCCTTTCTCTGTTGGTGTACTGTATTACCAGCGGAATCCTTTATCTGTTGGTCTACTGTATTGCCACCGGAACCCTTTCTCTTTTGGTCTAGTACCAACCGGAACCCTTTCTAAGTTCGGCTACTGTATTACCAGCGGAACCCTTTCTCTGTTTGTCTACTGTATTACCACCGGAACCCTTTCATTGTTGGTCTATTACCACCAGAACCCTTTCTCTGTTGGTCTACTGTATTATCACCGGAACCCTTTCTCTGTTGGTCTATTACCAACGGAACCCTTTCTCTGTTGGTCTACTGTATTACCAACGGAACCCTGTCTCTGTTGGTTTACTGTATTACAACCGGAGCCCTTTATCTGTTGGTCTGCTGTATTATCACCGGAACCCATTCTCTGTTGGTCTACTGTATTACCACCAGACCCTTTTCTCTGCTGGTCTACTGTATTACCATAGGAACCCTTTCTCTGCTGGTCTATTACCAACATAACCCTTTCTCTGTTGGTCTACTGCATTATAACCGGGACCATTTCTCTGTTGGTCTACTGTATTACCAGCGGAACCCTTTCTCTGTATGTCTACTGTATTACCACCAGACCCCATTCTCTGTTTGTCTACTGTATTACCACCAGAACCCTTTCTCTGTTGGTCTATTACCAACGGAACCCTTTCTCTGTTGGTCTACTGTATTACCACCGGAACCCTGTCTCTGTTGGTTTACTGTATTACAACCGGAGCCCTTTATCTGTTGGTCTGCTGTATTATCACCGGAACCCATTCTCTGTTGGTCTACTGTATTACCACCAGACCCTTTTCTCTGCTGGTCTACTGTATTAGCAGCGGAACCCTTTCTCTGTTAGTCTGTTACCACCGGAACCCTTTCTCTGTTGGGCTACTGTATAACCACCAGAAACCTTTCTCTGTTGGTCAACTGTATTACCAGCGGAACGCTTTCTCAGTTGGTCTACTGTATTACAACCGCAACCCTTTCTATGTTGGTCTATTACCACCAGAACCCTTTCTCTGTTGGTCTACTGTATTACCACCGGAACCCTTTCTCTGTTGGTCTATTACCACTGGATCCTTTCTCTGTTGGGTTACTGTATTACCAGCGGAACTCTTTCTCTGTTGGTCTACTGTATTACGAGCAGAACCCTTTCTCTGTATGTCTACTGTATTACCACCAGACCCCATTCTATGTTTGTCTACTGTATTACCACCAGAACCCTTTCTATGTTGGTCTATTACCACCAGAACCCTTTCACTGTTGGTCTGCTGTATTACCACCGGAACCCTTTCTCTGTTGGTCTATTACCAACGTAACCCTTTCTCTGTTGGTCTACTGTATTACCACCGGAACCCTTTCTCTGTTGGTCTACTACCACCGGAACCCTTTCTCTGTTGGATTACTGTATTACCAGCAGAACCCTTTCTCTGTTGGTCTACTGTATTACCACCGGAACCCTTTCTCTGTTGTTCTATTACCACCAGAACTATTTCTCTGTTGGTCTACTGGATTACCATCGGAAGTCTTTCTCTATTGGTCTATTACCACCGGAACCTTTTCTCTGTTGGTTTACTGTGTTACCACCGGAACCCTTTCTCTGTTGGTCTATTACCACCAGAACCCTTTCTCTGTTGGTCTACTGGATTACCACCGGAAGCCTTTCTCTATTGGTCTATTACCACCGGAACCCTTTCTCTGTTGGGTTACTGTATTACCACCGGAACCCATTCTCTATTGGTCTACTGTATTACCACCAGACCCTTTTCTCTGCTGGTCTACTGTATTACCACAGGAACCCTTTCTCTGTTAGTGTGTTACCACCGGAACCCTTTCTCTGTTGGGCTGCTGTATAACCACCAGAACCCTTTCTCTGTTGGTCAACTGTATTACCAGCGGAACCCTTTCTAGGTTGGTCTACTGTATTACCACCGGAACCCTTTCTCTGTTGGTCTATTACCACCAGAACCCTTTCTCTGTTGGTCTACTGTATTACCACCGGAACCCTTTCTCTGTTGGTCTATTACCACTGGATCCCTTTCTCTGTTGGGTTACTGTATTACCAGCAGAACTGTTTCTCTGTTGGTCTACTGTATTACGAGCGGAACCCTTTCTCTGTATGCCGACTGTATTACCACCAGACCCCATTCTCTGTTTGTCTACTGTATTACCACCGGAACCCTTTCTATGTTGGTCTATTACCACCAGAACCCTTTCTCTGTTGGTGTACTGTATTACCACCGGAACCCTTTCTCTGTTGGTCTATTACCACCAGAACCCTTTCTCTGTTGGTCTGCTGTATTACCACCGGAACCCTTTCTATGTTGGTCTATTACCAACATAACCCTTTCTCTGTTGGTCTACTGCATTATAACCGGGACCATTTCTCTGTTGGTCTACTGTATTACCACCGGAACCCTTTCTCTGTTGGTCTATTACCAACGTAACACTTTCTCTGTTGGTCTACTGTATTATCACCGGAACCCATTCTCTGTTGGTCTACTGTATTACCACCCGAACCATTTCTCTGTTGGTTTATTACCACCGGAACCCTTTCTTTGCTGGACTACTATATTACCAGCAGAACCCTTTCTCTGTTGGTCCACTGTATTACCACCAGAACCCTTTGTCAGTTGGTCTATTACCACAGGAACCCTTTCTCTGTTGGACTACTGTAATACCACCGGAAACCTTTCTCTGTTGGTCTACTGCAATACCAGCAGAACCCTTTCTCTGTTGGTCTATTACCACCAGAACCCTTTCTCTGTTAGTTTACTGTATTACCACTGGAACCCTTTCTCTGTTGGTCTATTACCACCAGAACCCTTTCTCTGTTGGTCCACTGTATTACCACCAGAACCCTTTGTCTGTTGGTCTAATACCACAGGAACCCTTTCTCTGTTGGACTACTGTAATACCACCGGAAACCTTTCTCTGTTGGTCTACTGCAATGCCAGCAGAACCCTTTCTCTGTTGGTCTATTACCACCAGAACCCTTTCTCTGTTAGTTTACTGTATTACCACTGGAACCCTTTCTCTGTTGGTCTATAACTACCAGAACCCTTTCTCTGTTGGTCTACTGTATTATAACTGGAACCATTTCTCTGTTGGTCTACTGTATTATCACCGGAACCCTTTCTCTGTTTGTATATTACCACCGCAACCCTTTCTCTGTTGGTCTACTGCATTACCAGCGGAACTATTTCTCTGTTGGTCTGTTACCACCGGAACCCTTTCTCTGTTGGGTTACTGTATTACCAGCGGAACCCTTTCTCTGTCGATCTACTGTATTACCACCTGAACCCTTTCTCTGTATGTCTAGTGTATTACAACCAGACCCCCTTCTCTGTTGGTCTACTGTATTACCACCGGAACCCTTTCTATGTTGGTCTATTATCACCAGAAGCCTTTCTCTGTTGGTCTACTGTATTACCACCGGAACCCTTTCTCTGGTGGTCGATTACCACCAGAACCCTTTCTCTGTTGGTCTACTGTATCATAACCGGAACCATTTCTCTGTTTGTCTACTGTATTACCAGCGGAACCCTTTCTCTGTTGGTCTACTGTATTACCAGCGAAACCCTTTCTCTGTATGTCTACTGTACTACCACTAGACCCCATTCTCTGTTTGTCTACTTTATTACCACCGGAACCCTTTCATTGTTGGTCTATTACCACCAGAACCCTTTCTCTGTTGGTCTACTGTATTATCACCGGAACCTTTTCTCTGTTGGTCTACTGTATTACCACCGGAACCCTTTCTCTGTTGGTCTATTACCAACAGAACCCTTTCTCTGTTGGTCTACTGTATTACCACCGGAACCCTGTCTCTGTTGGTTTACTGTATTACAACCGGAGCCCTTTATCTGTTGGTCTGCTGTATTATCACCGGAACCCATTCTCTGTTGGTCTACTGTATTACCACCAGATCCTTTTCTCTGCTGGTCTACTGTATTACCACCGGAACCCTTTCTCTGTTGGTCAATTACCACCAGAACCCTTTCTCTGTTGGTCTACTGTATTACCACCGGAACCCTTTCTCTGTTGGTCAATTACCACTGGATCCCTTTCTCTGTTGGGTTACTGTATTACCAGCGGAACGCTTTCTCAGTTGGTCTACTGTATTACCACAAGAACCCTTTCTCTGTTGGTCTATTACCACCAGAACCCTTTCTCTGTTGGTCTACTGTATTACCACCGGAACCCTTTCTCTGTTGGTCAATTACCACTGGATCCCTTTCTCTGTTGGGTTACTGTATTACCAGCGGAACTCTTTCTCTGTTGGTCTACTGTATTACGAGCGGAACCCTTTCTCTGTATGTCTACTGTATTATCACCAGACCCCATTCTCTGTTTGTCTACTGTATTACCACCAGAACCCTTTCTATGTTGGTCTATTACCACCAGAACCCTTTCTCTGTTGGTCTGCTGTATTACCACCGGAACCCTTTCTCTGTTGGTCTATTACCAACGTAACCCTTTCTCTGTTGGTCTACTGTATTACCACCGGAACCCATTCTCTGTTGGTCTACTACCACCGGAACCCTTTCTCTGTTGGATTACTGTATTACCAGCAAAACCCTTTCTCTGTTGGTCTACTGTATTACCACCGGAACCCTTTCTCTGTTGTTCTATTACCACCAGAACTCTTTCTCTGTTGGTCTACTGGATTACCACCGGAAGTCTTTCTCTATTGGTCTATTACCACCGGAACCTTTTCTCTGTTGGTTTACTGTGTTACCACCGGAACCCTTTCTCTGTTGGTCTATTACCACCAGAACCCTTTCTCTGTTGGTCTACTGGATTACCACCGGAACCCTTTCTCTATTGGTCTATTACCAACAGAACCCTTTCTCTGTTGGTCTACTGTATTATCACCGGAACCATTTCTCTGTTGGTCTACTGTATTACCACCGGAACCTTTTCTCTGTTGGTCTATTACCAACGGAACCTTTTCTCTGTTGGTCTATTACCAACGGAACCCTTTCTCTGTTGGTCTATTACTACTGGAACCATTTCTCTGTTGGTTTACTGTATTACCACCAGAACCCTTGCTCTGTTAGTCTACTGTATTATCACCGGAACCCATTCTCTGTTGGTCTACTGTATTACCACCCGAACCCTTTCTCTGTTGGTCTATTACCACCGGAACCCTTTCTCTGCTGGACTACTGTATTTCCAGTGGAATCCTTTCTCTGTTTGTCCACTCTATTACCACAGGAACCCTTTCTCTGTTGGTCTACTGTATTACCATCAGAACACTTTCTCTGTTGGTCTATTACCACCGGAACCCTTTCTCTGTTGGGTTACTGCATTACCACCGGAGCCCTTTCTCTGTTGGTCTACTGTATTACCACCGGAACCCTTTCTCTGTTGGTCTACTGCATTACCACAGGGAACCCTTTCTCTATTGGTCTATTACCACCGGAACTATTTCTCTGTTGTTCTGTTACCACCGGAACCCTATCTCTGTTGGTCTATTACCACCGGAACTCTTTCTCTGTTGGGTTACTGTATTACCACCGGAACCCTTTCTCTGTTGGTCTACTCTGTTGGCCTTTTATTGTCCCCAGCACAAGGTGCATCTTGGTAATGGTCACGCTATTTAATAAGCTTCTAGATATGCCACACCTGTCAGGTGGATGGATTATCTTGGCAAAGGAGAAATGTTAACTAACAGGGATGTAAACAAATTTGTGCACAACATTTGAGAGAATATAGATTTTAACACAAAAATAAAAACATACAACTGACTATGTTGCAGATTTATCATTGAAAAATGTTGCGTAACAAATTCAGTACTTCGATAAATACAGGCATTTGACAAAGCATCATCTCAAACAATTAAAAACACAATTGACCATTCATCACATGACAAGCATACAATATTTTTTTTTATAAAAACCCTTTCTCTGTTGGTCTATTACCACCGGAACCATTTCTCTGTTGGTTTACTGTATTACCACCGGAACACTTTCTCTGTGTGTCTATACTGTATTACCAGCGGAACCCTTTCTCTGTTGGTCTATTACCACCGGAACTCTTTCTCTGTTGGTCTACTGTATTATCACCGGAACCCATTCTCTGTTGGTCTACTGTATTAGCACCGGAACCCTTTCTCTGTTGGTCTATTACCACCGGAACCCTTTCTCTGTTGGGCTAATATTACCACCAGAACCCTTTCTCTGTTGGTCTATTACCACCGGAACCTTTCATCTGTCCGGAAAGAGCTTTGAGGCTGAATCAATTAAGTCTATATATGAGGTATTCTTCACCTCTAACAGATATTCATGTGCTGTATTTTCATAGTCCTCTGCTCTAATCTCCCACTGAATTTCTCTGGCAATGTAAGTTACCCAGATTTAATATGTCTCATTTAGAGCTATTGACTGAGTGGCACTCTAATGCCATCATTTAAGCTACAATTAAATATTCAATTTGGTTCATGTTGAATGAAAAATCCTCATTGGGAAGTGTAACGAACGTCTGTTGAAGAAGGTGTGGACCAAAGCGCAGCGTGGTAAGTGTTCATGCTTTTATTTCAGAACTGAACACGAAAACAAAAATAACCAAAGAATAAATGAAAACCGAAACAGTCCCGTCAGGTGCAGAAACACAAAACAGAAAATAACTACCCACAAAAACCATATGGAAAAAAGATACCTAAGTATGGTTCTCAATCAGAGACAACGATAGACAGCTGCCTCTGATTGAGAACCACACCCAGCCAAACAACAAAGAAATACTAAACATAGAAAAGGAACATAGAATGCCCACCCAAATCACACCCTGACCAAACCAAAATAGAGACATAAAAAGCTCTCTACGGTCAGGGCGTGACAGGAAGACATTCTATTTGACCCCGTCCCTGACTCTCTGATTGAACCGGGCTGAAACATTAGGACACTAGTGGATGTTGGGGTTGACAACCATTTTTTGCGGAGCATTCAGAGGACATAATGACTGTAGCAGCACTGCCCCTGGTCCCGTGTGGCTCAGTTGGTAGAGCATGGCGCTTGCAACGCCAGGGTTGTGGGTTCAATTCCAACGGGGGGAACAGGGTTCAATTCCCACGGGGGGACCAGGATGAATATGTATGAACTTTCCAATTTGTAAGTCGCTCTGGATAAGAGCGTCTGCTAAATGACTTAAATGTAATGTAAATGTATATGTTATTAAAAACAAAAAACTATAGTTTGAAACTTAAGCAACCTACATACACATTGTAAACAAGTACAATAGACCAAAATAACTACTGTAGTAGGTCAAATGTGTGTGCTGGAAAACCTTGGTATAGCATAGGTGGAGTAGGCATTGTGGTGCTCATGTGAATTTCCTTTATTTTTTGGTTTCAGACCAATGCCTACTTCTCACTTAAAACTGAGCTTTTTGTTTTTAATTGCCATGGATTTTACACCAGAAGGTGATCATGCAACATTTTTTATACAACAGCATAACAGCAATACAAGTTAAGTAAAAGTAAACAATAATGACAAATGGCAACATAAATCATGTAGTTATTAGAAATGATATTAATAGCTGATTGTCCAGAGGGAAGACAAAAAACAGAAACCCCTTCAAGCCAATAGGTAGTAAAACTGGAAAACATTTCCCTGATCTCGTTTAACAAGGCAATCAACAAAGCTCCTGGAAAATACACAAATAATCAACATGTAGCCTACCCATTAACTATTTACATACATTATTGACTGTCACATTAGGTCGCTCAGTGAGCAAGGCATGAAATGGAACAAACTGCTCGGTGTTCTGGGCCAGCAGAGGGCCTGTGCTGCTTCTCCCCCTGACATCTTAGTCATCCACCTCGGTAGAAACGACTTGGGATACACCAAGGGGTCAGCACTGGTGCGGCAGGTGTGTGGATTTAGAGGTGGTCATCCGAATGTTTCCCGGGACAACAGTGGTCTTCTCTGACATCGCGCAGAGGCGCTAGATGTTCCAGTGGGACCATTAGATAAACAAGTGCAATCAGTGCCGTCAATCAGCCAGTGTATGCATTTCAGGGCATTCTCCACCCTGACATTAAGAAGTGTGTCCCTGGGATGTACCGTAGGGGTAGAGTGCATCTGACGGAAGAGGGCAATGACGTATTCCTTGAGAGATGAGAGTTGGTATCTCCATTCTCCACCGTTCTCTCCTCCGTAGTAACAAGACAGAGAAGGGTGCAATTGCAGCCAACAAATCCGGGCGTTCTTGCATCTGCAGGAACCCCTCTTTATACTTATAATTGGTCAATATTTACGCTAGGACCCGGTACACTGGCGGGAGGGCTCCAGTATAATAGGTGGTGGTAATGCACCATAACATTGGATGCTAACCGCCAATAAACACCACAGAAGAAGACGAGGGGGCGACAACACCAGTAGCTAGCTAGGACAATGGTAGACAGTGTCCTTTCCTCTCGCCTTTCGGGCACGTTTTCGACGGCGAGGGCAGGTGTTCGGCAGTCGTTAGCAAAAGACACTGGGTGCTAGTTAGCTAGCTTGGACTCCGGTACAGGGCAGGCGGGATAGGTAGCTAGCTAACTAACGATAGCTAAGACATCAGTAGACAGTGTCCTTCACCCCCGCCTGTCGGGCACTGCTTTCCCGCAGTTCTGTTAACAACGGCGAGGACAGGCGGGAGCAAAGGACACAGTGTGCTAGTTAGTTAACTAGCTAGCCAGCTAGTTAGCTAGCTAGAAGGACTCCAGTACACAGCAGGTAGGAGGTGGGGGCAAAAACCGGTAGCTAGATAGGACACTGGGAGACAGTGTCCTTCGCCCCACCCAAAAACTCAGATAATACTTTCATTTCCCTTTTATTTTGACCTCCATTTTAATTGCATAGACAATCAGGGGAAATCCAGAATATCAAAAGTGTCACACAAGCATGAAAATGGCGTGCTCGGGGGTGGGAAATAAGCACACACCATGCGTGTGCGGGCCGGTGTGTGTGTGTCAGGACTGGGAGAGGGGTGTCAAAACAATGGTCAAAATATCTCCTCCGAGAGGCAAACCATGGACCTTCAGATTCCATGGTGGTGACGTTAACGCTTATGCTACGAACACTGTCATGAACGCATAATCTGGAGACAGTCTGGTGATGACAGGAAGCTTTTCTTGTTGTTCAATTACTCAGTACTGACTGAACATTTCTTTCTTTTGCTTGGCAATTTTTGGGGGACTTAAACAGTTGATGTGTTGAAAACAGTCATATAGCTAACCAAGTTATTTTGATTGGGCAAAGGTCACGCAAGCAAGCAATGATGTTGGTGTTGTTTAACCTGGCTGCCCCTGCACCACACTGGCTACCTTTCACTTGGAGGGCAACTTCAGGTTTTCAGGAATACATTACATAGTAACTTCACACTGTGTTAATCAGTCAGCGCATATGTGGATTATAAAGACAAGAAAAAAATGCATTGACAGGAGGGAGTGGACTGAATCAATGCATAACGTAAGGGCTGTTATGTTAGCTTGCTACATTGCTAAGCAAGCCAGGTTGCTTAGCGTATGGAGAAACGTTAGCTAACGTTAACGCTATATGAGCAATGCCCATTGCATGTATTATACACTAGGAGCGTGGCAGTTTCCCAAAGTTTGGTGTTGACTATGAGCTTTACCTAGCTAGCAACTAGCTGTACTTTGTGGAAGAATGGGAGATGTTGTAAATATTGAGTTGTGCCAGTGCATCTCGATCTGTCCATACAGCTAATGTTACAGCCTTGTTGGCTTGTAGCTAGCTAACTGGCAATAGCAGCCAAGGATTTTCGGCATCTTATCTGTGCTTATTTGATTGTGCTCTGATTACACGGAAGTGTCAAGGCCAACAGTTGACACAGATGACTTCAGCAATGGGAAAAAGCTTCCATAGCCAAATATAGCTAGCTTCCTATGCTTGTAGCTTGCCTCTCATTTGACTGGTGTTAGCTAGCTACTAGCTCTGTTGCTGCACAACCCAAGTTCTTTTGTCTGGTTTTAGAAATCTGAGATTCCGCTGAATTTGTTTTAGCCTTGTCAGAAATGCTACAAAAAGGTAGCATATATTTGGTTCTTAACGAACATAAATGAGCACGTGAGAGTGATAAACTATACATTTAATCAAAACTGTTGCCCCTACAAACTTATTCAGTCCGAAAGGTGGCAAGTCTAATGGTCACTTTGTGGACGCTGCAGTCTCGTTCTTATCTGACGCCTAGATATTTCCTAATGCTAATGACCCTGTTAAAAATCCGGTATGTGTCTCTCTGTAATGGCTGAGAGGCAGGGAGTGTGTTGTGTACCTCCAATCAAATTTTCATCGACCCTGGTGTCATATTGGCTTAGATATGGTAGGGTGATTTGATTTTAATATTGAGCTTCCACCAATGCATATACTATTGTGGGGCCAACTCCCCCATAACAATCTATCTCTGCTTTGGGGAGCCTGTCCCAAGTCCTTTTACAGCTCTCTATCTGTCTCAACACAACGACATGACAGCTGGCAAAATTAGGCTTCTATCTTCTTCGAGTGTTCTTCTGAACCTGCTGTTTCTTTACACTCTTAGAAAAAAGGTTTCCAATATGGTTATTCGGCTGTCCCCATAGGAGAACACATTTTGGTTCCAGGTAGAACCCTTTTGGGTTCAATGTAGAGCCCTCTGTGGAAATGGTTCTACATAAAACACAAAAGGATTGTACCTGGAACCAAAAAGAGTTATTCAAAGGGTTCTCCTATGAGGACAGCTAAAGTACCCTTTTAGGTTATAGATAACACCTTTTTTTCTAAGAGTGTAGAGGATTAAGGAGGGATAACCATATTTGATACAACCCTGGCCGGTGGTGCGCTCATCAAATGAAACATGATGAGACAATGCATTATTTATACCCGACTTCATTCCCTCTCTATTCCACACTGCTTTGAAGCATATTAATGAGGGATTTTCAAATACAATCATTAACCTACTCTTCATACTCTTTTAATTTGTATTTCTCTGTCTAATTTAAGAGTAGCCTTTGTCGGGGTTTTCAAATATACTTAAGTATCAAAAGTAAATGTAATTGCTAAAGTATACTTAAGTATCAATAGTAAAAGTCTAAATCATTTCAAAACCCTTATATTAAGCAAACCAGACAGCACCATTTTCTTGTTTTTTAAATTTACGGATAGATAGGGGCACTCTACAACACACAAACATAATTTACAAACGAAGCATGTGTGTTTACTGATTCCACCAAATCATCAGTAGGGATGACCAGGGATGTTCTCTTGATAAGTGTGTGAATTGGACCATTTTCATGTCCTGCTAAGCATGAAACATTTTACGAGTACTTTTGGGTGTCAGGGAAAATGTATAGAATAAAAAGTACATTATTTCTTTAGGAATGTAGTGAAGTAAAATTATAAGTTATCAAACATTTAAATAGTAAAGTAAATTACAGATCCCCCAAAAAACGACTTAAGTAGTACTTTAAAGTTTAAAAAAAAAGCTGTTCTTCAAAGGGTTCTCCTATGGGGACAGTCGAATAACCATTTTAGGTTCTAGATGGCACAATTCTTTCTAAGAGTGCAGGGTTTAGTTCCCTGAGCTCATGCCTATGCTGTAGTTCCCTGAGCTCATGCCTTTAGTTCCCTGAACTCATGCCTTTAGTTCCCTGAACTCATGCCTTTAGTTCCCTGAGCTCATGCCTTTAGTTCCCCGAGCTCATGCCTTTAGTTCCCTGAGCTCATGCCTTTAGTTCCCTGAGCTCATGCCTAGGCTTTAGCTCAGCTGGCGAACACAAGACCCTGTGCCTTGACCCAGATGATTCTCTGTGAAGTGGAGGTCAACGTGGGGTGAAGGGTAACCCAGATGGTTCTCTGTGAAATGGAGGTCAAAGGGGGGTGAAGGGTAACCCAGATGGTTCTTTGTGAAATGGAGGTCAAAGGGGGGTGAAGGGTGACCCAGATGGTTCTCTGTGAAATGGAGGTCAAATGGGGGTGAAGGGTAACCCAGATGGTTCTCTGTGAAGTGGAGGTTAACGGGGGGTGAAGGGTGACCCAGATGGTTCTCTGTGAAGTGGAGGTCAACGGGGGGGTGAAGGGGAACCCAGGTGGTACTGTGTTGCTGAAGACCTGAAGAATTGGGTTAGCTCCCCAACCTAACGTCTAGTCATTCATTTAGCGGACTTACAAAGTCTTGTTTCATACAGATATCAAGTTGAACCCAGTCAGTCACGAAAGCTCCACAAACTTCACAGAGGTTCTATGGATACCAAATCTATAGAGAAAAATGTAGTTTTAGATGATGAGTTTGTTACATTGTTAAATAAATCATTTGTTTTGTCTCTACAAGAAAAGTTTACCTCATGCCCTCAAGGCATGTGAGACAGCTTGTGTGGAACTACAGTAACTTCCTGAGATGACAAGAGGTGCCACAACAATAACACCACCTACACTACATGACCAAAAGTATGTTGACACCTGCTCGTCAAACATCTCATTTCAAAATCATGGGCATTAATATGGAGTTGGTCCCATCTTTGCTGCTATAACAGCCTCCACTCTTCTGGGAAGGCTTTCCACTAGATGTTGGAACATTGCTGCAGGGACTTGCTTCCATTCAGCCACAAGAGCATTAGTGAGGTCGGGCACTGATGTTTGGCTATAGAAACCCATTTCATGAAGCTCCCGATGAACAGTTGTTGTGCTGACGTTGCTTCCAGAGGCAGTTTGGAACTCGGTACTGAAAATGTTTACGCGCTACGTGCTTCAGCACTCGGCGATCCCATTCTGTGAGCTTGTGTGGCCTACCACGTCACAGCTGAGCCATTGTTGCTCCTAGACGTTTCTACAATAACAGCACTTACATTTGACCGGGGCAACTCTAGCAGGGCAGAAATTTGACGAACTGACTTGGCTGTGTGCTCGATTTTATACACCTGTCAACAACAATGCTCCATTTGAACATGTTTGCTGGACTTCCTCCCATTCTACACTGTGGGTAATTGTGGAGCAAAATTGCACCATGAGAGTTCTATCGATTTTCGAACAACACACTGTTCGATGAAGGACACCTAAAATGGTCAGGCTTAAGTGTAACGACACCGTTCCCCTATAAGAGTATTGACCCTGAATCATAGCATGGAAACTCCCAACACTTGTCCTCTATTCAACCCAAGTCAACTAAGTTCATTGGACAGAGGGATGTTAGCCCTTGTTGCAACAAAAAAACTTGAAATCTCAAAAGTGAGCCAACATCTCGGTAGGACAGATGATCAGTTGCAAATTTGAGGCAGAACTCCCAGCCTTTCTCTATAGTTTGTGTCAATTTGTGCTTCCTGTGCAGAAGCTGGAATAGACACCATACATCAGGAATGCAAATGAGGCGCTTGATTTGACATTTCCAATAATCCCGTCTCAATGTACCAGTGGGTTTAGCCAATTAACCATGTCAGTAATCAATGCCTTCGGAGCCTTGGTTAAGTCCTCAGTTTGTCTGCCACATAAATCATTGGGAGATTAGCCGATCAGTTTCCCAGACGCATTTAATGGCCCACTTCAGAAGAGATAAAATGGAAAATGAAGCTTAATGAACTCTGGTGGAATGTTAAGCCTAGCCTATCCCTCTTTACAATATACCTGCAAGGCAGTAAGGCTGTGAGGAAGAGGTAATGCATCAGTGTACTTAATGCCTATCAGAAAGAGTTTCAACACTCTGAATATACAATTACCGACTTTGACATAAAGTACCAGTGAGATAAATATTTCTTCACCATCCAAATGCAAATAAACAATGTTGGATCTGTGTGTCATTTTATTTAATTTAGTTTACGTTATGTCATGTCACGTGTGAATATCTGACATGTCACGAAAAGTCAACGTTTTTTTTTAACCTTTATTTATACAGGAAGTCCCATTGAGGTCAGAAGACAAATGAGACCTTAACGATAGGGATGGAATTTAGGCTTACGAGTGTTTTAACAATTCATCTTTCCTACAACAGCCGAAGTTGCTACATGTGTTTCCCAAAACACCATGCAGAGAGAACGGTGGCTAAGTGCGTCGTTGGAGCATGTGTCCATACTGATACGATCGAAAGAAAAGGGAATGCTGCTCTTGGATCAGCTTTCTCTGTTCAAATCTGAGAATTACTTCACAATACTGATGCCGGATCAACTCCTCGAGAGATTACCACCTACGGCTACAAATATTGAGGCGGCTTATTCTAATGCTTATCCTATTATATTGCACTACATCAAGATTTGGCACATCATTGCTCACGTTAGACTACACATCATGAAATATATTGATACAAATACAGACAGTAGCCTACAAGTAGCAACATATAACTCAATTGATTGAACATGAAATGTATTTCAATATGATTGAAATAGGCCTATAGCCTACTGTTTATTTTAATGCAGTCATCTAGGTTTTCATCTGAAGCATATTTTTATACTTTGCTTGTTTGAATCATTTGCAAAGACATTGGCCACTTTGTATTGTAGTCATCGGCGGTCACAAAGACGGATAAACCATGTGATTCTATGTTTAGCGGAGATCTTCTGTGTATAAAGTGACACGGGATGGCAAAAAATAATCAATGGACACGCTTAGCTGTTGTGGTCTCGTTAAAATACGAGCGTTTTCTAGTACGATGTATGTCAGTCCCGTGTAGCTCAGTTGGTAGAGCATGGTGCTTGCAATGCCAGGGTTGTGGGTTCGATTCCCACAGGGGACCTGTATGAAAATGTATGCACTCACTACTGTAAGTAGAGTGTCTGCTAAATTACAACAAATAAGTGAATAGCAGGTTTTTGCGAAAAAGCTGGGAGATTTGACGATGGTTGTAACAATGAACCTAGCCTTAAGATGCTTTTTGGAAACCGGGCCCTGACAAATTAGATTTTGATCAGAGGGAGCACAGCTAAGACCGGAAGTTACTTTTTCGTAGCAGGTTAGAGAATTTACTCAGCAGGTTAGGATAATTAACATGGCAGGTTAGGAGGCTTAGGTTAAGGTTAGGAAAAGGGTTAGGGATAGCTAAAATGCTATCCTAACCTGCTACGAAAAGTAACTTCCGGTTGCTGTCACAACCGGCAAATGCAGTATGATTATAATGGCAATGGCAAGGGGTGGAAGTACTTAGTACTTTCCATCAATCCAACTTCAGATTTCCTGCTGGTCTTATTGAAGTCCTTAATAATAATTGTATTAAGCCACTGGAAAGACAAATTAAAGTACTTGAGTGACTGATGATGAATCTTACAAAGGTTATTGAGCTTTCCCAGAATGCTTTGAGCTTAAAGGCATCTAATCATGGGTACCATAATCTACAATTATATCCACAAGCACCACTTCAGATTCCTGAGATATTTAGCTATGTGCCTTCTGACATGTGTCTAACTTAGAGAACTAGAAGCATCTGTGAGGGGTCTACCTGATATCAGTTCCTGAATCCATTTGGTGATGCTAACTCGCAATGGTGCTGCATGTTTGATTGAATCATTCATTTGCTTTTTGTTTGAATTCCCCATGAATGTAATCTGCAGTTAAAAATAAAACCTTGCATTAAGGACACCTGCTCTTTCCATGGCATAAACTGACAAGGGGAACCCAGGTGAAAGCTATGATCCCTTATTGAAGCCAATTGTTAAATCTACTTCAGTCAGTGTAGATGAAGGAGAGGAGAATGTGCAAGACAAAATATGAAGTGCCTTTGAACGGGGTATCGTAGTATGTGCCAGGGGCACCGGTTTGAGTGTGTCAAGAACGGCAACACTGCTGGGTTTTTCACGCTCAACAGTTTCCTGTGGACATCCAGACAGCCAACTTAACACAACTGTGGGAAGCATTGGAGTCAACATGGGCCAGCGTCCCGGTGGAACGCTTTCGACACCTTGTAGAGTCCATGCCCTGACAAATTGAGTCTGTTCTGGGGGCAAAAGGGGGTGCAACTCAATATTAGGAAGGTATTCTTAATATTTAGTACACACAGTGTATTAAGTGGCCAAAAAGCCTTCAGCCTTTATTGTGTTGTGTTTTTGTCCTTGATAATTTTTTAAGTATGCAATATTGTCTTCAGGCTGGAGTAATATACTACTTTTTAATTATTTAATGAATTCAATGAATCAATCAGGATACTTTACAGTAAAGAGGTGCTGCAAAAGAACAAATGACTTACTGCATAGAGTTTTCTGCACCTCCTCTCTACCGTAAAGTAATATGATACTGTCTGGCCACAAAGGGTTCACTTGGGGGGGGTTGTTTCTTGTAAATTAAGTCTTGTGAATTAGCGCACAGGATAAGACAACAATATTTGCATTTCTGGCACAAAAAAACATGAATTACAGACATCAAAGGCAAATAGATTGATGTTGGAGAACTGAGACAGCAAAATACTGAAGTTCTCTTAAAAAGGAGGCAGTGTCAGCTCTCCTCAATCTTCATATTCAACATCAAACATATTCTGGTATGAGAGAGGTAGGAAAGACAGATTAACCTGGCATTGTTTTTACAGAGAAGCAATTATTTTTCATGCTGACTTTCAGGGAGAAATGTGTTCTCATGCGACATTACACAGCAGATTTGCGAAAAAGCTCTTTGTCAACTGTAACATTGCTTAGTTTCTTGAAAAAAATGATGCACTCATAAAGTATAGCCATTCAATGGTGCTGTGACTTTCAGCATTGCTACTATGCTTTTGATCTCGTACAAAGGCAATCCAGAAATGAAGGATGACTGTGTGATGGGCATGGACAGCCATATGAATCAAAGCGATTGAACATCTGAAAATGAAATGGTACTGTAGTCCATGCAATCTAGAAGTTTGAGATCATCGGCCCATTTAAAAGATGGCAGCTTGAGACATCCTAACAACACACGCACATACTCACACGAACGTGCCCACTCTCACACAAACCCCCACAGACATCCCCAACACATCCGGTGAAGAATGAGAGGGATTGAAAGATCTTGATTCCCCTAATTGACGTTTTACACTCCACCTTGATAAGATCATCATGTCAAGAATGGCGACTGTGTAGGTCTCTGCTAATCTCTGTTCTCTAGCTCCAGTCTTTGCTTAGAGGTGCTTTCATTTGAAAGGCAATGGTTTTGTCAATAGGAAGCGGAACTGAAACACACACAGCGTTCATATCTCCAAACGTTACCTTCGAGTCCGCAGAAAGGAGTACGATGGAAGAGCAGACAAGCACAATCCCTGGGTGTGTGCAGCTGTGTTACATTACCGTGGGGTATTCAAGTCCTTCCATAATAAGCAATATTGAAAATGCACAATACTGCACATCCATGTAATGATTTGGTAATAAAAACCAAGTAGCAGGGAATGAACCGCCGTTCCGCCCCCTTCCACTCCTTTAATTCTGTTCATGCTCTTATGTCTTTTCCCCACAGCTTTCTGGCATTGACAAACATGGTCCTAGTTATTAATCATGGCCCATCACTGGAGGCAGGAGCATGTCGTTGCCATAATCTCATGCAACCATTACAAGGACTCGATACATACAGACTAGGCTCTTCTAGGACTAGGAGAAAACACCTGTACCTCGCTATCTTTCCCTGTTGATTTCCTACATGGCACGCTTTCCCTGATAAGATTCAACAAATTCCAAATTTCAGACCCCAGTGCACATTCAAAAATGCCTATAAATTGCTTTGTAATGCCCTGGCTGCTTTGAAATTATGTGAACTTAAACAAAATATTATATTGAGAGACACTCTTGAGATGTCGGTTATTATTCCACCTGAACTGGGTGCTTCAAACAAGCATCCATGTCAGCTTGATCCAAACGCTAGATTATGAATGATTGACGCTGTTGCCGTGTAACCGGCCTCATGCACGGCTAGTTGAAGTGTTTGTAGAGTCTGCCATATGTGCACACAAGTAACAACCTGTGTGCCCAAGCCTTAACCCCCAGTTCCCCTTCAGGTGTTTTCCAAAGGTCTCCGAACTGCCTGGGGCTTATATCACAGGCTGGCTGCTCCTGGTCAGGGTGCCCTGGGCTTGTTGCCAAACAGAGTCAAACACACAGCATAGGACAACTCACACAAGCACATCAGCAAACCTAGCCTTCATTCTGAGATGATAGGCTAATAACTCTCGGAACCACCTTCGCTTTTATTGACCTGTAAGGAAGATTCCGGTCTCCTTGGAATAGGCACACTGGACCCTGTATATACAATTAACAACAGACAATTTGCTACCTAGAAGGGTGAGACAACGAGCTACATTCACAGCCATTTTGCTAAAGCTAATAGGTAGGAGGTTGGACTGTGACAGCAAACATTTATCTCCCCCGTCTAAAAGGCACACATGAGGCGATGAGAGGACAGAGCAGGTGCGCACAATGGCTCAATGGTTTATGTACTGTACTAGAGAATGGTACATGAGAGCATTACGTGGCATGGCAGAGCACGTCAATGCAAAGGAAGCGTCTGAATTAGCAATGCAATGCGGAGAACATGAAATAAATGTCACATAATAATAAAGCTAAGGGTGTTTCTTCTCATGAGATATTGGAGGAGTATTGTGTGAAGCTAGCATGCTATCTTTGGCCCTGGATTAGATATTCATTCAAGCCCTGTTGATTTGTTAACAGGAACATATTCAGAGAACATCTAGAACAACAGTACAGATGTAAGATATTAATCTGATCATCCTGTTGCAGGAGAAATTTCCTACAACGCAGGAAATGTAAAACGTGTAGTGTATTTGAGGTTTAAAAAGGCTCCTGAAATGTGTGATTTCCTCGTAGAAATTTCAGACTTGATTTTCCCTTACGAAAAAAGTATCAACCCCTACAAAAATGTCCATGAATTATAATCCACATAATAATTTACATTTCCTGTTGCTGCAGGATTATTTTCCTGCTGTAGCAAACTGACTTAAATTAAGATCCTATATCTGTAATTGCTACCTGGATCCTTTCACATTGAAACAGCTGCTGACATTTTATTAACGAGGAGACACAACTAATCGTTAATGAGAATGTGAAAGCATGGAAGCATTAATTTTTCTATGCAAAATAGAGCATATTTTCTTCAGATTTTAATTTGATTAATTTTGTTAGATTTATTTTAAAAACGACAGTGATATAAAAAGTGTCTGATGGCAGAAAGTGAAGGCAAATTCTTATGCTGTGTGTGTGATGGCTTGTCAAGTTCAGTCTCAATGTCACGCCACAAAGGCACTTTATCTCAAGACAGGGAACAGTGACATTATAACAGCGTAGTCTATTGGTTCGTAATGGTCGCAATTAACTTATCAGCGTATCGTCCTTCGCTCGTGAGGGTGAGAGCGTGACTCACCGCATTTCTTTCTGTTAAAGTACTGAACGCCCACCAGCACAAAACAGAGGGACACATGCTATCCAGAGCACCAGTTATTTGGACTGCCAAGATGAAGGCTTTCGGAATCTGACGTTCACACTAACCCTGAATCATCAATAGAGCATTTGCACATATTAACATACAGTAAGCGGAGGGCAATTAACACCCACATTTATAATGAGACCGCTATGTTTCCTCACTAAAATATGCCACAAGAGATCTTTGTCTATATCATTAATCATTCCATTAGGAGTAGCCTAATCACTATTCACTTCCGACCTCAATGGGTCTCTAATGGGTCTTCTGAATGACACTCATAAAATAACCTTTCACGATTTAAACAGTTATAGATTTAGTCTAACATCATTTGTGCTAAATTGGTAAATTGCTTTCACCCTGTGTGTGATGTGACAGGCACAGTGCAGTCACATTTTTCCAATCACATCCAAGAAGAACCATGATTTAATGTCACAGGTTGTGACACACAAACACACACAAAAAAAGCTCAGTCCTGAGTTCTCCAATACGAGTGATGACCTTCTGGTCTGTGATGTGTCAAGACAGAGCCATCGTGGCCTCCAGCTGCGGCTGCAGTGGGAGGGAGGAGCCAGACACCATTACATCTTGCTGATGAGACTCTTAACTTTGCGCCGCCATAGCCCTATGTGGTCCCCTGGCCACTGAGCATGCTGGGTAAAGGGCCCGCAAGGTATGGAACCGGCAGCAGGCATAATGTGATGGTGGGGTGAGGGGAAACGATCAGGCCACTCACATGGATCTTGAGATAGAGCTTTTCAGTTGATTGCCTGGACTTATATCCATTTAGATAAAAAGGTGCAACCAGGGTAATACCTGTAAGTTTGTGTGTTTGGGGTAAAAAGAGAGAGGGACAATTGTGATACTCTTCATTTATGAGGCTTGATGACACTCAGCTTTAATTGAGGTCAGGCAATGTAGAATCTGGCTTGATCTGGTTCGGTCTGAAAGCTCAAAGATATTCCAGGGCCTTAATATCCACTCATAGCACCATTGCTTTATTCCTATTCTCATGTCCCCCACTGTCTATCTAACAAGCCATTGTTACTGTACAACACCACGTCATCCCTATATAACAACCCTATTGTGCACAGGGAGCTTCAACTTGGGACTTTGTTTAGTATCATTTCCAACTGGGTCAACACCAGGACGCGGTAAAAAAAAGATAATTGACCAGTTAGACGGCATGAGAGTTGCCCAATCACTGGAGGAAACAATGTCTCCCTCAATGGGTGAGGTCATCCAGTGGAGGGCATATAGAGGAAGAGATTGTCCATCACGGGGTCCCTCTGGGGTCTCTCGTGATTCAATGCATTAGAGCTCCCACGGAAAGGGTCAAGCACTGATCGCAGGACCAATACAACTTTAGCCTCAAGATCAAAAAGGAAGTACTTCACTGAGTCAATACGAGCTGTAATCAGAGGTCAGAGAAGTTGAGTCAGAGTAGCTTTTGTACAAGACATTCTAAACTCTTCTTTAAAGTCTGGCCAAGAGGTCTGTCAATCGGGCTGTTTGATCAAACAGATTATTTAATGTGGTGCGGTATCATAAGGTGCAGTTAAGGAATGAATGATAACCGATTCTATTATTTAAGGAGGAAAACATGAATCTCATTCAGGAGTGACACATTTTTTTGTAACACAGAGAGTTAAACATAAAAGCATGCTGAGACACACTCATAAACTGGCTCAGAGAGAAAATGGAGTCCAAAGTTTCCCCTCTCCTCATTAGCATAATATGAAAGTGATTCATAACATGAAGATGTGACAGAAGCCACCTGGTCACTGTGAGTTTTAGACAGGTGGTGAGTTACTGTTCCTCTATGTATTTTCGGTGCATTTTGTTGGGATGCTAACGACTAACGACTAGTTTCAGGATCATTTCCTACGCATATCATTATTCCCCCTTTTTTTATATGAAAAAGATAATTGACATTTCTCAGAATTATATACATGATAAATCAAAATTATCGAACTTGCCTCTGAAAGTGAACCATTCAGGTAAAAACGAAAGGAAAGGGTAGTTTTTTTAATCTTCTGGCTCCGGATTGATTTTCAATTTTAATCTCACAGTTACTTTATAGTCTGTTGTAAACACAAAGCATCGATCCAACTATGCAGCCATGCATTCACATGCCAAGGCCCAATTATATGTTTTGCGAAAAGTCTAGAATCACCAACAATACAGAAAATTAACAACTTTTGTTTGTTGTTGTTTTTTAACTCACTGCAATATACTTCAACATGGAACTAGCTATATATTTTACCTCTTTGATCTCTAACTGGAGCTTTCTTCGTCAAAAAAACGAAATAATGTCAAACAGCAAGGAGCAGACAAGGAGTGTTGCCTTCTAATAATAAAGAGAATGAAAAATAAAGTATAGTACCAGGAGCTCAGCTATATAATGGTACCAGGAGCTCAGCTATATAATGGTACCTGGAGCTCAGCTATATAATGGTACCTGGAGCTCAGCATATAATGGTACCTGGAGCTCAGCATATAATGGTACCTGGAGCTCAGCATATAATGGTACCAGGAGCTCAGCTATATAATGGTACCTGGAGCTCAGCTATATAATGGTACCAGGAGCTCAGCTATATAATGGTACCAGGAGCTCAGCTATATAATGGTACCTGGAGCTCAGCTATATAATGGTACCTGGAGCTAAGCTATATAATGGTACCTGGAGCTCAACTATATAATGGTACCAGGAGCTCAGCTATATAATGGTACCAGGAGCTCAGCTATATAATGGTACCTGGAGCTCAGCTATATAATGGTACCTGGAGCTCAGCTATATAATGGTACCTGGAGCGCAGCTATATAATGGTACCTGGAGCTCAGCTATATAATGGTACCAGGAGCTCAGCGATATAATGGTACCTGGAGCTCAGCTATATAATGGTACCAGGAGCTCAGCTATATAATGGTACCAGGAGCTCAGCTATATAATGGTACCTGGAGCTCAGCTATATAATGGTACCTGGAGCTAAGCTATATAATGGTACCTGGAGCTCAACTATATAATGGTACCAGGAGCTCAACTATATAATGGTACCTGGAGCTCAACTATATAATGGTACCTAGAGCTCAGCTATGTAATGGTACCAGGAGCTCAGCTATATAATGGTACCTGGAGCTCAGCTATGTAATTGTACTTGGAGCTCAGCTATATAATAGTACTTGGAGCTCAGCTATGTAATGGTACCTGGAGCTCAGCTATATAATAGTACTTGGAGCTCAGCTATGTAATGGTAGGCGGTTCACATTATCTACATTGTAGCTTAAAATAACTTAAGTTTTACCATAAGCAGATACCGTAAGTGGTTGGTTTAACGCTATCGATGTGTTTTGGTAGAGGTCAAGATAAGACATTTAAAAATCATCCAGTGGTAGACTAATTATAGAGTTTGCACCAGAATGGCAAAATGAAACCAGAAATCTTTGTGAATGCCCAGAAAAGGACAGTTAAATGAACAGAAAAGCATCAACAGCTGTTTCATAACAAGCCTCAACTCACCACCCCTTTGTGATCTGGGTGAATTGCTTAGTTAATGTTATAGTCAGTTTTTCTGTTTTAGTGTGTGTGTGTGTGTGTGTGTGTGTGTGTGTGTGTGTGTGTGTGTGTGTGTGTGTGCGTGTGCGTGTGCGTGTGCGTGTGCGTGTGTGTGTGTGTGTGTGTTTTAGAGAAAGAAATGCACCATCGTTAACATCACTAAAGCCCAACAAGATGTATTTACCTGTCAGTCCCATTTTGATGTACTGTAGCTTTCACCTGGATCCAACTGGTCAGTGTTTGTCAAGGAAATATCTAATAAAATAAAATAAATAGTTGCGCCGAATACAACAGTGAAATTATTACTTACAAGCCTTTAAAATTGGAGACGTCAACAAGTCTGGTTCATCCTTGGGAGCAATTTCCAAATGCCTGAAGGTACCACGTTCATCTGTACAAACAATAGTACGCAAGTATAAACACCATGGGACCACGCAACCGTCATACCGCTCAGGAAGGAGACATGTTCTGTCTCCTAGAGATGAACGTACTCTGGTGCGAAAAGTGCAAATCAATCCCAGAACAACAGCAAAGGACCTTGTGAAGATGCTGGAGAAAACAGGTACAAAAGTATCTATATCCACAGTAAAACGAGTCCTATATTGACATAACCTGAAAGGCCGCTCAGCAAGGAAGAAGCCACTGCTCCAAAACCGCCATAAAAAAGCCAGACTACGGTTTGCAACTGCACATGGGGACAAAGATCGCACTTTTTGGAGAAATGTCCTCTGGTCTGATGAAACAAAAATAGAACTGTTTGGCCATAACAACCATCGTTATGTTTGGAGGAAAAAGGGGGATGCTTGCAAGCCGAAGAACACCATCCCAACCGTGAGGCACGGGGTGGCAGCATCATGTTGTGGGGGTTCTTTGCTATATGAGGGACTGGTGCACTTCACAAAATAGATGGCATCATGAGGTAGGGAAATTATGTGGATATATTGAAGCAACATCTCAAGACATCAGTCAGGAAGTTAAAGCTTGGTTGCAAATGGGTCTTCCAAATGGACAATGACCCCAAGCATACTTCCAAAGTTGTGGCAAAATGGCTTAAGGAAAACAAAGTCAATCTATTGGAGTGGCCATCACAAAGCCCTGACCTTAATGCTATGGAAAATGTGTGGGCAGAACTGAAAAAGCGTGTGCGAGCAAGGAGGCCTACACACCTGACTCAGTTGCACCAGCTCTTTCAGGAGGAATTGGCCAAAATTCACCCAACTTATTGTGGGAAGCTTGTGGTAGGCTACCCAAAACGTTTGACCCAAGTTAAAAAATTTAAAGGCAATGCTACCAAAATGTTAATTGAATGTATGTAAACTTCTGACCCACTGGGAATGTGATGAACGAAATAAAAGCTGAAATAAATCATTCTCTCTACTATTATTCTGACATTTCACATTCTTAAAATAAAGTGGTGATCCTAACTGACCTAAGACAGGGAATTTTTACTCGGATTAAATGTCAGGAATGGTGAAAAACTGAGTTGAAATGTATTTGGCTAAGGAGTATGTAAACTTCCGACTTCAACTGTATATCCTCCTCTGTATGTGTTATTTCATAGTATTGATGTCTTCATTATTATTCTACAATGTAGAAAATAGTAAAAATAAAGAAAAACCCTGAAATTAGGTGTGTCCAAACTTATGACTGGTACTATACTTTCCAACCAACTCTTATACAAAGAAAATCAATGTAAATGTGGTCTTCTATTCAAATGAAATCTATAAAATTGTATTTTGTACTTCAGCCGACAGGTTAGTTGGTTTAATTTCATTTGCCTCTATATTACAATTTTTATGATAATCACATAGATTGCTTTCCCGCATTGGTTCTTTGTCCATGAATACAGAGGCTGTCAAGGCTATAGCTCATATTTATTTGAGGCCTTTATTTTACCCTCTTTTCTCCCCAATTTTCGTGGTATCCAATCGCTAGTAATTACTATCTTGTCTCATCGCTACAACTCCCGTACGGGCTCGGGAGAGACGAAGGTCAAAAGCCATGCGTCCTCTGAAGCACAACCCAACCAAGCCGCACTGCTTCTTAACACAGCGCGCCTCCAACCCGGAAGCCAGCCGCACCAATGTGTCGGAGGAAACACCGTGCACCTGGCCCCCTTGGTTAGCGCGCACTGCGCCCGGCCCGCCACAGGAGTCGCTGGAGCGCGATGAGACAAGGATATCCCTACCGGCCAAACCCTCCCTAACCCGGACGACGCTAGGCCAATTGTGCGTCGCCCCACGGACCTCCCGGTCGCGGCCGGCTGCGACAGAGCCTGGGCCCGAACCCAGAGACTCTGGTGGCGCAGCTAGCGCTGCGATGCAGTGCCCTAGACCACTGCGCCACCCGGGAGGCCCATTTGATACTTTTTAATGATGTAAAGGATGTGTTGTCAATTAAAATTCATACAGATAATCCTATTCTTATGTGAAACCTTTTGAAACCTTCAACTCTTCTTGATGTAAGCATCAGAATAAGTGTTGTTGTCCGTTAGTATACTCCAATCAGGGTAGGGGTGGTGGGGTTGAAATTGAAAAGATTGAAGAAAAAAAAATGTATATATAGAAATATATATATATATACATATAAACATATATATATATAAACAAAATAACTCCTCTTGATGTATTTTCAACTCTTCATCCTTGGGTATGTGGATAAAACATAAAAAATGTATGTAGTATTCATACTATAGCCTCCAGTACATTCTGACCTGCACAGAGCATTCCGGTTTTACCATAATTTAGAACCCTTTACTATAACTTAGAACCATTTACTATAACTTAGAACCTTTTACTCTAAGACAGCAAGCTGGGCAGTTCTATAAAATTATAAACTGAGCGGTTCGAGCCCTGAATGCTGATAGACCGTATACCACGGGAATGACAAAACATTGAATATACCATAAGTATGATGAATAAATACTTGTTTAGTGTAATATTTATGATGGCAACCAGTTCATAAATGCAAAAAGGCACCTCCAGGGTTTTTTGGTATATGGCCAATATACCACGGCTAAAGTCTAAACACACAATTAAAGATAAACTTCTCCTTAATGCAACCGCTGTGTCAGATTTCAAAAAGGCTTTATGGCGAAAGCACACCTTGCGATTATGTTAGGTCAGCGCCAAGTCACAGAAAAACATACAGCCATTTTCCAAAGAAGGAGAGGTGTCACAAAACTCAGAAATAGCGTTATAAATATTCACTTACCTTTGATGATCTTCATCGGAATGCACTCCCAGGAATCCCAGTTCCACAATAAATGTTTGTTTTGTTCGATAAAGTCCATAATTTATGTTCCAAATACCTCCTTTTTGTTCGCGTGTTTAGCCCAGTAATCCAAATGCACAGTGCACGAGCAATTAGTTCAGACGAAAAGTCAAAAAAGTTATATTACAGTTTGTAGAAACATGTCAAACGATGTATAGAATCAATCTTTAGGATGTTTTTATCATAAATCTTCAATAATGTTTCAACCGGACAATTCCTTTGTCTTTAGAAATGAAAAGGAACAGAGCTCGTTCTCACGGCCGCGCGCCTGACTGAGCTCATGGCATTCTGCCAGACCTCTTAGTCAAACAGCTCTTATTCTCTCCCCCTTCACAGTAGAAGCCTGAAACAAGGTTCTAAAGACTGTTGACGTCTAGTGGAAGCCGTAGGAAGTGCAATATGATCCCATAGACACTGTATATTGGATAGGCAAAGACTTGAAAACCTACAAACCTCAGATTTCCCACTTCCTGGTTGGATTTTTTCTCAGGTTTTTGCCTGCCATATGAGTTCTGTTATACTCACAGACATCATTCAAACAGTTTCAGAAACTTCAGAGTGTGTTCTATCCAAATCTACTAATTAAATGCATATGCTAGCTTTTGGGCCTGAGTAGCAGGCAGTTTACTCTGGGCACCTTATTCATCCAAGCTACTCAATACTGCCCCCGTTCCCAAAGAAGTTATAATAGCAATAATGCACCTCGGGGGTTTGTGCCTAAGAACAGCCCTTGGCCGTGGTATATTGGCCATTTACCACACCCCCCCCGTGCCTTATTGCTTAAATATACCGCACCCCCTCGCACCTTTTTGCTTAACTATACCACAACACGGGTGTGATATGGCTCCTCGAAATTATGCCGAATCGTAACCCAAAATGGTTGCCTTTATTTGTATTTAATTGCACAGCCCGGAGTTGATTATAACGCAGCTACTTGCAGCAGAAGACATTACTAACACACACACATTTTATTCACTGGAGAGAAAACTCATTGTTAGCTTGCTTTGTGCACCTCTGCAGCTAGCAAGCTAGGTAGGTCACTAGCTAACTCAAGGATCTCTCACCAATATAGTTGTTTTCCACCTAACCTTGGGAACAGCAGGTCAAACGAGGAACATATGGGACTATTTCACTTGTTTTAGTTTTGCCACTTTTGTAATGACTGCATTATTGTAACAGACTAGATAAATTAATGTCCATCACTGCCCACAGCGAGTCATCAAATGAGGTAAAGCAAGAGCTTTCAGCAAGAATCTAAGCAAATGCTAGCTAGCCAGCAACCTACGTTTACCTGACACATTTCTCCGTTATTAGACCTGCGTCATAAAATGATGGTAAACAGCAATCAACTCTTAAATAGCTATTCTAAACTTTTGGACTGTTAGTTTGTTTTCTCACATCGACCAAGAATGCTGAACTCTCAGGAGAGAGTTGCTCTCAGGAGCAGGAACACCAGTCTGGAAGGTTTGTTGCTTCACCAATGGCCTTACAGAAAAGGGAGCAAGCTTAAGCAATTTCAACATGACCTTTTGTTTCGCACAACACTGCCATATGTTGTCTCTCACCTCAAACAGGTGATTCTCAGGTTCGAAGGGCATGTACAAGACTACTGAGGCAGGTAATCTCAAGCAGCAGCCGGTTTTCCGCATCTATACTGCTGCCTTCCTCCAACATGGCTCATCTACACTGCTGCCTTCCTCCAACATGGCTCATCTACACTGCTGCCTCCCCCCAACATGGCTCATCCATACTGCTGCCTTCCTCCAACATGGCTCATCTACACTGCTGCCTTCCTCCAACATGGCTCATCTACACTGCTGCCTTCCTCCAACATGGCTCATCTACACTGCTGCCTCCCTCCAACATGGCTCATCTACACTGCTGCCTTCCTCCAACATGGCCCATCTACACTGCTGCCTTCCTCCAACATGGCTCATCTACACTGCTGCCTTCCTCCAACATGGCTCATCTACACTGCTGCCTTCCTCCAACATGGCTCATCTACACTGCTGCCTTCCTCCAACATGGCTCATCTACACTGCTGCCTCCCCCCAACATGGCTCATCTACACTGCTGCCTCCCCCCAACATGGCTCATCTACACTGCTGCCTTCCTCCAACATGGCTCATCTACACTGCTGCCTGCCTCCAACATGGCCCATCTACACTGCTGCCTTCCTCCAACATGGCTCATCTACACTGCTGCCTTCCTCCAACATGGCTCATCTACACTGCTGCCTTCCTCCAACATGGCTCATCTACACTGCTGCCTTCCTCCAACATGGCTCATCTACACTGCTGCCTTCCTCCAACATGGCTCATCTACACTGCTGCCTTCCTCCAACATGGCTCATCTACACTGCTGCCTCCCCCCAACATGGCTCATCTACACTGCTGCCTTCCTCCAACATGGCTCATCTACACTGCTGCCTTCCTCCAACATGGCTCATCTACACTGCTGCCTGCCTCCAACATGGCTCATCTAGACTGCTGCCTTCCTCCAACATGGCTCATCTACACTGCTGCCTTCCTCCAACATGGCTCATCTACACTGCTGCCTTCCTCCAACATGGCTCATCCACACTGCTGCCTTCCTCCAACATGGCTCATCCACACTGCTGCCTCCCTCCAACATGGCTCATCCACACTGCTGCCTTCCTCCAACATGGCTCATCCACACTGCTGCCTGCCTCCAACATGGCTCATCCACACTGCTGCCTGCCTCCAACATGGCTCATCTACACTGCTGCCTGCCTCCAACATGGCTCATCCACACTGCTGCCTCCCTCCAACATGGCTCATCTACACTGCTGCCTCCCTCCAACATGGCTCATCTACACTGCTGCCTTCCTCCAACATGGCTCATCTACACTGCTGCCTTCCTCCAACATGGCTCATCTACACTGCTGCCTCCCTCCAACATGGCTCATCTACACTGCTGCCTGCCTCCAACATGGCTCATCTACACTGCTGCCTTCCTCCAACATGGCTCATCTACACTGCTGCCTTCCTCCAACATGGCTCATCTACACTGCTGCCTCCCTCCAACATGGCTCATCTACACTGCTGCCTTCCTCCAACATGGCTCATCCACACTGCTGCCTCCCTCCAACATGGCTCATCCACACTGCTGCCTTCCTCCAACATGGCTCATCCACACTGCTGCCTCCCTCCAACATGGCTCATCTACACTGCTGCCTTCCTCCAACATGGCTCATCCACACTGCTGCCTTCCTCCAACATGGCTCATCTACACTGCTGCCTCCCTCCAACATGGCTCATCTACACTGCTGCCTTCCTCCAACATGGCTCATCTACACTGCTGCCTTCCTCCAACATGGCTCATCTACACTGCTGCCTTCCTCCAACATGGCTCATCTACACTGCTGCCTTCCTCCAACATGGCTCATCTACACTGCTGCCTTCCTCCAACATGGCTCATCTACACTGCTGCCTCCCCCCAACATGGCTCATCCACACTGCTGCCTTCCTCCAACATGGCTCATCTACACTGCTGCCTCCCTCCAACATGGCTCATCCACACTGCTGCCTCCCTCCAACATGGCTCATCCACACTGCTGCCTTCCTCCAACATGGCTCATCCACACTGCTGCCTCCCTCCAACATGGCTCATCCACACTGCTGCCTCCCTCCAACATGGCTCATCCACACTGCTGCCTTCCTCCAACATGGCTCATCCACACTGCTGCCTTCCTCCAACATGGCTCATCTACACTGCTGCCTTCCTCCAACATGGCTCATCCACACTGCTGCCTCCCTCCAACATGGCTCATCCACACTGCTGCCTCCCTCCAACATGGCTCATCCACACTGCTGCCTTCCTCCAACATGGCTCATCCACACTGCTGCCTTCCTCCAACATGGCTCATCCACACTGCTGCCTTCCTCCAACATGGCTCATCTACACTGCTGCCTTCCTCCAACATGGCTCATCCACACTGCTGCCTTCCTCCAACATGGCTCATCCACACTGCTGCCTCCCTCCAACATGGCTCATCCACACTGCTGCCTTCCTCCAACATGGCTCATCCACACTGCTGCCTGCCTCCAACATGGCTCATCCACACTGCTGCCTGCCTCCAACATGGCTCATCTACACTGCTGCCTGCCTCCAACATGGCTCATCCACACTGCTGCCTCCCTCCAACATGGCTCATCCACACTGCTGCCTTCCTCCAACATGGCTCATCCACACTGCTGCCTGCCTCCAACATGGCTCATCTACACTGCTGCCTGCCTCCAACATGGCTCATCTACACTGCTGCCTGCCTCCAACATGGCTCATCCACACTGCTGCCTCCCTCCAACATGGCTCATCCACACTGCTGCCTGCCTCCAACATGGCTCATCCACACTGCTGCCTGCCTCCAACATGGCTCATCTACACTGCTGCCTGCCTCCAACATGGCTCATCTACACTGCTGCCTGCCTCCAACATGGCTCATCCACACTGCTGCCTCCCTCCAACATGGCTCATCCACACTGCTGCCTTCCTCCAACATGGCTCATCCACACTGCTGCCTGCCTCCAACATGGCTCATCTACACTGCTGCCTGCCTCCAACATGGCTCATCTACACTGCTGCCTTCCTCCAACATGGCTCATCCACACTGCTGCCTCCCTCCAACATGGCTCTGGCACTGCACGCCCTTTTTTCCCTGAGTGTGATGCTGTGAGCTGGAATATGAGGCGCAGACTCATTACAATGCAGGGCAATGGATCAACCCCCGCAAAGAAATAACAACGCTGCCAAAAACTTGGACTGAGACTCAGGGTCTTGTAGTTTCCACTGCCCATTTTTGGGAGGCTGATGAAAGGATTGGTTGCCGAAGGCTTTTCCCCACATGATGTCACAGCTCCTACCGGTAATGTTATCGAGTCTAACTCGGTGGCTGACCCAGGCTGGCACGAGGGCCTCCCAAACTTCCTCAGCTACTGCCTTATATGGATGGATGCCATGCACTGTATATGGACCATAGGATTGGTCACGCACGGCTTACTCCCAATCTGTGAAATGTCATTCCTCCTCACGTCTTTCGAGAAGATCAGAAGCACTGACTGTACGGTGCAATTAAAGTATACATTTGTGCAAAATCACACAATCTGTAGAACTTTATCAACAAACTTTGTTCTTGCATGAAAAAAGCATACAGTATCTGCCCTCTAATATTACCAACATTATGACCAGTCATCCAGACCATAAATGTTGATACCTATATCGCAAGCCAGTCATGAAAGTCATTAGCAAACAAAGTGTGGTTGGTGCTGCTTCATTTGACTGGTTAACACGAAATCTGTGTTATATCCCCTGCCTCTGAGAAAGAGAGTCAATGGGCCTAATATGGAGTGATCTTCTCCAGGGGCAGAACCCTGGTAGTGGGCCTGTGTTCTTAGCCGCCACTCACACAGACCTGTCAAATGCTTACTGACATTCTCTCAATCCAATTAATTAGGGCCTAACAAGCTATGGGAATGGGTGGGATTGGGTATGCAGTGATGGCAGAGGCACAACCCTTTTACCGATCCAACCGTCAGCATTTCAGAGGATGCCCAGTAATGAGGTGGCTGAAGGAACTTGGTGGCTCGTGTCATGTGCCTTGGCTCACCTAGAGGATACATTTGCTGGTGACGTCTGTGGGAAATCTGGGCTTTCTCCCCCTGTAATACTTTGGTAGAGTGCTTCAATTTCAAATCACAGTTATAGTAATGCTGTGAACGCACTGCATGGCTTTGTGAAACAGTCACAAAACTGAAACAAAGAGCATAGCTGCGACATAATAATTTTAAAAGTAAGACCAAATTTGTATTTGTATTTATTATGGATCCCCATTAGCTGCTGCCTTGGCAGCAACTACTCTTCCTGGGGTCTAGCAAAATTAAGGCAGTTTATACAATAATAAAATACATTACAATACATTCAGACTGTGTGCCCTTAGGCCTCTACTCCACCACTACCACATATACACAGTACAAAATCCATGTGTACGTGTGTGTATAGTGCGTATGTGTCTGTGTCTGTGCCTATGTTTGTGTTGCTTCAGTCCCAGCTGTTCCATGAGGTGATTTTTTATCTGTTTTTTAAATCTAATTTTACTGCTTGCATGAGTTACTTGATGTGGAATAGAGTTCCATGTAGTCATGGCTCTATTTAGTACTGTACGCCTTCCATAGTCTGTTCTGGACTTGGGGACTGTGAAGAGACCTCTTGTGGCATGTACTGTGGGGTATGCATGGGTGTCCGAGCTGTGCGCCAGTAGTTCAAACAGACAGCTCGGTGCATTCAACATGTCAATACCTCTCATAACTACAAGCTGTGATGAAGTCAATCTCTCCTCCACTTTGAGCCAGGAGAGATTGACATGCATATTATTAATGTTAGCTCTCTGTGTACATCCAAGGGCCAGCCGTGCTGCCCTGTTCTGAACCAATTGCAATTTTCCTTTTCTGTGACACTTGACCACACGACAGTAGCCCAGGTACGACAACTAGGGTCTGTAGGACCTGCCTTATTGATAGTGCTGTCAAGAAGGTAGAGCAGCACCTTATCATGGACATACTTCTCCACATCTTAGCTATTGTTGTATCAATATGTTTTGGCCATGACAGTTCACAATCCAGGGTAGCTCCAAGCAGTTTAGTCACCTCAACTTGCTCAATTTCCACATGACTTATTACAAGATTTAGTTGAGGTTTAGGGTTTAGTGAATGATTTGCCCCAAATACAATGCTTTAGTTTTAGAAATATTTAGGACACATCCCAATGTTGAACAAGGGGAAGACTTGTTCTGTGCATAGAGGATTTGCAATTACAGTTTGCCTCCTCTTCCCTGAGTCTAAAATAATGAATCAAGTAGCGGTGAGCGGAGATGGCAGCCTCTCCTGCATGGACCAGATGTTGTAAATCCACGGAATCTTCCAGAGACAGGTGCCCTCCAGCCGGTTCCTGTCTGCTGCCTTGGTAATGGTTTGTTTCCTTTCCTGGAACACTGGAGAAATCAGGCAGCACCACTCCAACCTCTATCATCTCCACATTACAAGGTTATACAGAATTTCCAATGCTGGCAGTGGTGTCCTATGACTCTGCTTTATAACGGCTACAATTACTGAGTGGCCAGAGTAAAGACAGTTCGGCCTGTGGGGTCAAAGGATTACCGGTATGTCTGTCTCTTGTTGCCATTATGCCATTTCCTGTATTTGGGCTGCTGTCAAGCAAAGATCTCTGATTTCTTGGTACAGGCCAGACAGTACTGATACGATTTATTATTTGGAGACAAACATTTCAGATCAGACTTTATATCAACAACCACAATGAGGCCACTAGACTGGTTTAATGGATTTGATTAACTGAAGAGCCCCTCATGAAAATAAACGTCACTGGATTCATTTCGGCAAAAAACTATTTGGTGCCATGGCCTGACTGGTATTCTGGTTGTGCCTACTGATTAGACTGGATTTTATTGGGTTGCTGAACTGCAGTGTAATTCACTTCACTGTGCATGTAGGCAAACATTTGAATGGCCCCATAGTAATTACATGCCATGGAGATTGAGGCCACATTTATTTTTAATAAAATAATAACAAACCAAATAATACATGCATAGTGATGGATATAAAACCTGTTCAGTTAGTGGATCCCATTCATCCTGCCTGTCATAAAAGCTGTGTTGCGACCACAATGAAATTAGACAGCTGCATCCATCACGGCTTTGCCAGCGATGTCTTCTTAGAGCTCACTCCCGGGCTCTATCTCCCGTTTTTCAATTATGTATTTTGTGTACTCTTCCCCCTGTTTCCTCAGTTTCTTTGGCTTACATCTCCAAAACTTCAGGGATTAAAAAGGGATGAAGAAAGGATGAATACTGTCATAAATTGTTTTAGATTTTCTGGTAGTAAAGATGAGAGGGATACTTGGTGAAAACAAAAATGTCATCCTAAAGATACCAACTGTACACAGTACCTCTCATGTTTACTCATGCAAGAGAAGTTAAAAGGAACATGAAACAAAAATAACTCCATTAAAACAACACTATGATGAAAGTTATCAAAAGAGTCCAAATGTATCCCAGCAGGAACAGAAAGAGGTCCATGGTTTCACCTCCAATCTCACCTTTTTTAAACCAGTAACAGTCTGCAATTTCAAGTCTGACATTTAATTAAATAAATTATTTCTCTGAGGATCTTACAAAACTATAGTGGACCACAGGTCCGTAGCTCTGTTTCCGATTGACGCAGGTAAACCGGCTGCTGATGTCGCATCTGAAGGGGGGTCAGTCTTCCTTGAAACACTTCCTCACATTTCCTCTTCATCACAGATGGAATATTAGGTAAACATACTCATTCTCACTCAAAGACCATATTGTCTGCATTAGGTGCAATCTGTGCAATCTAAATATACATTTCACAGCTTACTACAGGAACTTTGAAATATAAGTCCTTGGACAATTGACGGCCATTCTCTTTCCAACAAACCTATCTACCTAAATAAAACTTCAGTCAGTCATCCCAAGATAGCTATGTCCCAGAAACACAGTGGCAGACTGGGTAGCTATTTGGTAGCCGAGCTTAAGCCCTCCATTTGAAGTTGTGTCACAAAGGAGCTGTGTCTACCTGTCTGGAACAGGCTTTCTCTCTGGATAACCGCCGACAGACTCTGAACTAATGAGGCTCTGTTTGGCCCTTGGAGGCCACTGTATGTCTATAACCCCAGAGCCATCTCCTGAATTTCTTAACAGGCCTGGTGAGGGGAGAGCCACAGCTTTTAGCCCTACCAAGAGCCCTACTTTTAACAAGTACCATTTCAGTCCAACTTCGCATTTTTAGCTCCGGTATCAACAGTAATTTCCAAATCACCACAAAGATGAATCCTGAGCCAAGGACCTCAGGAGTTCTTCAACTGTGACTCGCTCCTAACTCCTTACATTATGTGCTGTCTGGAGCTAGTAGGGTTTAATATTGTAGGCAGATGATTACGTGTAGTATTGAATAATGTCAGGAGGAAAGGTCAAAGCCATCAAGCTGATTGACACTAGATGAATGGCAAAATTCCGGGCAGCAAGGTTTAAAGCATCTATTAGGCCCAGACAATAGGGTTTAAAGCATCTATAAGGCCCAGACAATAGGGTTTACAGCATCTATAAGGCCCAGACAATAGGGTTTAAAGCATCTATAAGGCCCAGACAATAGGTTTTAAAGCATCTATAAGGCCCAGACAATAGGGTTTAAAGCATCTATAAGGCCCAGACAATAGGTTTTAAAGCATCTATAAGGCCCAGACAATAGGGTTTAAAGCATCTATTAGGCCCAGACAATAGGGTTTAAAGCATCTATAAGGCCCAGACAATAGGGTTTAAAGCATCTATAAGGCCCAGACAATAGGGTTTAAAGCATCTATAAGGCCCAGAAAATAGGGTTTAAAGCATCTATAAGGCCCAGACAATAGGGTTTAAAGCATCTATAAGGCCCAGACAATAGGGTTTAAAGCATCTACAAGGCCCAGACAATAGGGTTTAAAGCATCTATAAGGCCCAGACAATAGGGTTTAAAGCATCTATAAGGCCCAGACAATAGGGTTTAAAGCATCTATAAGGCCCAGACAATAGGGTTTAAAGCATCTACAAGGCCCAGACAATAGGGTTTAAAGCATCTATAAGGCCCAGACAATAGGGTTTAAAGCATCTATAAGGCCCAGACAATAGGGTTTAAAGCATCTACAAGGCCCAGACAATAGCAAGGGAACAGAGGCAGCTAACGGCTTTTAACGTCAGGTTCTACCAGGAAGAACATCATGATGATCACATCTCAAACACTAATGTCTGGGTCTGGATGGATGGATAACTAGGTGGATGCTACAGTATGTATCATTTTGATTATTTTATTTTTATTCAGGGGATGAAATGGCAACGGTACTTAACTGAAATGATACAAGTCTGAGGAGGAAATTGTTTCCACTACTGTATAAAAACAAGATCTGAATGAAATCTGTTCATGTGACCTACTCAAAGACATCAAAATCACATAATTTTATGATGTGACGCTTGTGACAATAGTATAATATTGTTATATTGGTTATTATAGGCATTATAATCCAATATTGAAATTGATTGCTTCCTAATATGTCTTTATAATGTGAAGATCAGTTGCAGTTTTCAGTGATGCATTTTCTATTGTTCTACCTCACAAGGACAAAGGGTCACACTCACTCCTGAGGACAAGTCTTATTATGAAGACAACAATAAGAGTTTTTTTTATCATCAACAATGATACATATGAGCATCTGATGTGATTGTAATGACTTGGCCATTTCTCCCACATGAGAAAGCCGTGCACATCTGCTATATGCTCATCATGGGTAATACCTGCCTCAAATGAGATTTGTGACAAATCCCTTACAAGAGCACAGCCAGGAACCCATTGACTCCATTAGAATAGTCAGGAACCCATTGACACCATTAGAATAGTCAGGAACCCATTGACACCATCAGAATAGTAAGGAGCCCATTGACTCCATTAGAATAGTCAGGAACCCATTGACTCCATTAGAATAGTCAGGAACCCATTGACTCCATTAGAATAGTCAGGAACCCATTGACTCCATTAGAATAGTAAGGAACCCATTGTCTCCATTAGAATAGTAAGGAACCCATTGACTCCATTAGAATAGTAAGGAACCCATTGACTCCATTAGAATAGTGAGGAACCCATTGAATCCATTAGAAGTGATTCTGTCTGCATTTCGGTTTGTCTGACTCATATTGAAATGCAGACAGAATCGGGAGTGAACATTACACACTGTAAAAGTGCTCGTTTATCCGTGATTAGTGCCTGTTGTATTTTTCTAAAGCAGAAATGTCATAAATTTGATAGCTTTAAAGCTAATTTTCAGCCATTAGATTAATCCCTACCAATTCAAAACTCTTACTCCTGCTGTGGAGTAGTTGTCAATCATTTTCAAATTGAAATGGTTCCTAGTCTCAATGCCACCAGAGATCATTTCTTACCCATTCAATATGAACCAATAATATTCAATGCAATCACCTTGCGCTACAGTTGGACTTGGCTCCTTAATATCAAATGGTAGTGATCTGACTGATGTACCATAGATGGTATCTCTAAGTTAACATGGTGGGCGAATAAATAGAAAAACCAAAAAGGGAACATTGCATTGCACAAACGTATTCAATCCTGTATCATTTTGGCCCCCATATGGATCTGTCAAAGGCAAACCTTGTGCACATTCATCATGCAGATATGATCAATGCTTGGACAGTCTCTTCTGGCTTTTCAAATTCTTCTCTTTTCTCATTGGGGTGGACAAGGTGGTTATTCACACTGAGCTCCAACTCATCTGAATGCAGTATCTGGCCTTCCTGTTAGATGAATGTCTTCTTGGAGACCCTAGGCCTTGGACGGAAGATCATCATCCCTCTTGGTCTACATCTCTCTCGAACCCAAAGAGGTAGATATTACTGTAGTTTCACAAAACCAGCTAGTCTTAATGAGTAATCACTGAGGTTTACAGTAACCTAAGATACGGTATTTCGATATTATATATATATTATATATATATATACTGTATATATATATACACACAGTGCCTTCAGAAAGTCTTCACACACCTCTTGACTGTTCCAAATTTTGCTGTGTTACAAATTTCTAATTGATTAAATTGATATTTTGTGTCACTGATCTACACACAATACCGCATAATGTTAAAGAGGACTTATGTTTTTAGAAATGAATTAGAAATGAAATGTCTTGAGTCAATAAGTATTCAACCTTTTTGTAATGGCAAGCTTAAATAAGTTCAGGAGTAAAAATGTGCTAACAAGTCACATAATGAGTTGCATGGACTTAACTTTTGTGCAATAATAGTGTTTAACATGATTTTTAAATGACTGTCCCATCTCTGTACCCCACACATACAGATAATTGTAAGGTCCCTAAATCGAGCAGTGAATTTCAAGCACACAACCACAAAGACCAGGGAGGTTTTCGTATGGTCCGCAAAGAAGGACACCTGACATTGAATATCACTTTGAGCATGGTGCAGTTATTAATTTTACATTTTGGATGGTGTATCAATACACCCAGTCACAACAAATATACATGCGTCCTTCCTAACTTATTTGCTGGAGAGAAAGGAAACCGCTCAGGGATTTATACATGAGGCCAATGGTGACATTAAAACTGTTACAGAGTTTAATGGCTGTGATAAGAGAAAAATTATGATTCATCAATAACATTGTAGTTACTACACAATACTAACATAAATGACAGAGTGAAAAGAAGGAAGCCAGTACAGAATAAAAATATTATAAAACATATAATACAAGTAATACTGCAAAAAATGTGTCAAAGCAATTAACTCTTTGTCTTAAATATAAAACGCTATGTTTGGGGCAGATCCAACAGAACACATCACTTAGTACCACTCTTCATATTTTCAAGAATGGTGGTGGCTGCATCATGATATGGGTATGCGTGTCATCGGTAAGGACTAGGGAGTCTAAGAAACGGAATAGAGCTAAGCACAGGCAAAATCCTGGAGGAAAACCTGGTTCAGAGACAAAGGCAAATAAATATACATTGGAGTTGCATACCAAGACTACATTGAATGTTCCCGAGTGGCCTAATTACAGTTTTGACTTAAATCAACTTAAAAATATATGGCAAGACTTGAAAATGGCTGTCTAGCAATGATCAACAACCAACTTGACAGAGCTTGACACATTTTTATAGAATAATGGGCAAATATTGTACAATCCAGGGGTGCAAAGCTCTTAGAGACATATCCAGAAAGACTCACAGCTGTAATCGCTGCTTAAAGTGATTTTAACATGTATTGACTCAAGGGGTTGAAAACTTCTCTAATGAAGTGTTTCATTTGCCATTAATAAAAATGATAATACAAAACAAATCTTACACGTTGAAAAAAAAAGACAATTAATCAATTTATTGCTACTTTGTAACATAACAAATTGTGGATAAAGTTAAGGGGTGTGAATACTTTATGAAGGCACTGTATATACTGTACAATGAGTGTACAGAACATTAGGAACATCTTCCTAATATTGACTTGAACCCCCTTTTGCCCTCATAACAGCCTCAATTCGTCAGGGCATGGACTCGAGAAGTTGTCGAAAGCGTTCCACAGGGATTCTGGCCAATGTTGACTCCAATGCTTCCGACAGTTATATCAAGTTGGCTGGTTGTCCTTTGGGTGGTGGACCATTCTTCATACGGGAAACTGTTGCGCGTGAAAAACCCAGCAGCGTTTCAGTTCTTGACACACTCAAACAGGTGCGCCTGGCACCTACTACCATACCCTGTTCAAAGCCACTTCAATATTTTGTCTTGCCCATTCACCCTCTGAATGGCAAACATACACAATCCATGTCTCAATTGTCTCAAGGCTTAAAAATCCTTCTTTAACCTGTCTCCTCCCCTTCATCTACACTGATTGAAGTGGATTTAACAAGTGATATCAATAAGGGATCATAGCTTTCACCTGGTCAGTCTGTCATCGAAAGAGCAGGTATTCTTAATGTCATGTACACTCAGTGTATCTTCAGCTGTAGAATATTCTTCTATATTGAACCATATATTCTCATAATGCTCTCCATGGAAATGGAAAGATGGTGATATGTGTAGGTCTATTTCTTACAGATGGTCACTGATTCCATCCCAGACCGAGTGTTTCCTTTAGTACAGTATGTGCTCTTTTATTGCATTCCTGGAAATTGACATCATTATGAATCCCCAGTGTTAGCGATGTGCAATGTGAGCAGTTTGATCAAACAGGCTGTTCTATCTAAATTTTATTTATTTATTTATACATTTTTTCACCTTTATTTAACTAGTTAGGCTAGTTGAGAACAAGTTCTCATTTACAACTGCGACCTGGCCAAGATAAAGCAAAGCAGTTCGACACATATAACAACACAGAGTTACACATGGATTAAAACAAACATACAGTCAATAATACAGTAGAAAAATAAGTCTATATACATTGTGAGCAAATTAGGTGAGATAAGGGAGGTAAAGGCAATAAATAGGCCATGGTGGCGAAGTAAATACAATAGAGAAATTAAAACACTGGAATGGTAGATTTGACAGTAGATGAGTGTGCAAAGTAGAAATACTGGGGTGCAAAGGAGCAAAATAAATAAATAAATAAATACAGTAGGGGAAGAGGTAGTTGTTTGGGCTATTTATAGATGGGATATGTACAGGTGCAGTGATATGTGAGCTGCCCTGACAGCTGGTGCTTAAAGCTAGTGAGGGAGATAAGTGTTTCCAGTTTAAGAGATTTTTGTAGTTCGTTCCAGTCAATGGCAGAAGAGAACTGGAAGGAGAGGCAGCCAAAGGAGTAAATGGCTTTGGGGGTGACAAGTGAGATATACCTGCTGGAACGTGTGCTACGGGTGGGTGCTGCTATGGTGACCAGCGAGCAGAGATAAGGTGGGACTTTACCTAGCAAGGTCTTGTAGATGACCTGGAGCCAGTGGGTTTGGCGACGAGTATGAAGCGAGGGCCAGCCAACGAGAGCGTACTGGTCGCAGTGGTGGGTAGTATATGGCGCTTTGGTGACAAAACGGATGGCACTGTGATAGACTGCATCCAATTTGTTGAGTAGAGTGTTGGAGGCTATTTTGTAAATGACATCGCCGAAGTCGAGGATTGGTAAGATGGTCAGTTTTACGAGGGCATCTTTGGCAGCATGGGTGAAGGATGCTTTGTTGCGATATAGGAAGCCAATTCTAGATTTAACTTTGGATTGGAGATGTTTGTGAGTCTGGAAGGAGAGTTTACAGACTAACCAGACACCTATGTATTTGTAGTTGTCCACATATTCTAAGTCAGAACCGTCCAGAGTAGTGATGCTGGACGGGCGGGCAGGTGCAGGCAGCGATCGGTTGAAGAGCATACATTTAGTTTTACTTGTATTTAAGAGCAGTTGGAGGCCACGGAAGGAGAGTTGTATGGCATTGAAGCCCGTCTGGAGGGTTGTTAACACAGTGTCCAAAGAAGGGCCAGAAGTATACAGAATGGTGTCGTCTGCGTAGAGGTGGATCAGAGACTCACCAGCAGCAAGATCTACATCATGGATGTATACAGAGAAGAGAGTCGGCCCAATAATTTAACCCTGTGGCACCCCCATAGAGACTGCCAGAGGCCCGAACAACAGGCCCTCAGATTTTACACACTGAACTCTGTCGGAGAAGTAGTTGGTGAACCAGGCAAGGCAATCATTTGAGAAACCAAGGCTGTTGAGTCTGCCGATGAGGATGTGGTGATTGACAGAGTCGAAAGCCTTGGCCAGGTCAATGAATACGGCTGCACAGTATTGTTTCTTATCGATGGCGGTTAAGATATCGTTTAGTACCTTGAGAGTGGCTGAGGTGCACCCATGACCAGCTCTGAAACCAGATTGCATAGCGGAGAAGGTACGGTGGGATTCGAAATGGTCGGTGATCTGTTTGTTAACTTGGCTTTCGAAGACCTTAGAAAGGCAGGGTAGGATAGATATACGTCTGTAGCAGTTTGGGTCAGGAGTGTCCCCCCATTTGAAGAGGGGGATGACCGCAGCTGCTTTCCAATCTTTGGGAATCTCAGACAATACGAAAGAGAGGTTGACCAGGCTAGTAATAGGGGTTGCAACAATTTCGGCAGATAATTTTAGAAAGAAAGGGTCCAGATTGTCTAGCCCAGTTGATTTGTGGGTGTCCAGATTTTGCAGCTCTTTCAGAACATCAGCTGACTGGATTTGGGAGAAGGAGAAATGGGGAAGGCTTGGGTGAGTTGCTGTGGGGACTGCAGTGCTGTTGACCGGGGTAGGGGTAGCCAGGTGGAAAGCATGGCCAGCCGTATAAAAATGCTTATTGAAATTCTGAATTATAGTGGATTTGTCGGTGGTGACAGACTTTCCTATCCTCAGTGCAATGGACAGCTGGGAGGAGGTGCTCTTATTCTCCATGGACTTTACAATGTCCCAGAACTTTTTTGAGTTTGTGTTGCAGGAAAAAAAAATCTGCTTGAAAAAGCTAGCCTTGGCTTTTCTAACTGCCTGTGTATATTGGTTTCTAACTTCCCTGAAAAGTTGCATTTCACGGGGGCTGTTCGATGCTAATGCAGAACGCCACAGGATGTTTTTGTGTTGGTTAAGGGTAGTCAGGTCTAGAGAGAACTAAGGGCTGTATCTGTTCCTGGTTCTAAATTTCTTGAATGGGGCATTCTTATTTAAGATGGTGAGGAAGGCATTTTTAAAGAATAACCAGGCATCCTCTACTGACGGGATGAGGTCAATATCCTTCCAGGATACCTGGGCCAGGTCGATTAGAAAGGCCTGCTCGCTGAAGTGTTTCAGGGAGCGTTTGATAGTGATGATTGGAGGTTGTTTGACCGCTGACCCATTACGGATGCAGACAATGAGGCAGTGATCGCTGAGATCTTGGTTGAAAACAGCAGAGGTGAATTTGGAGGGCAAGTTGGTTAGGATGATATCTATGAGGGTGCCCGTGTTTACGGCTTTGGGGTTGTACCTGGTAGGTTCATTGATAATTTGTGTGAGATTGAGGGCATCAAGCTTAGATTGTAGGATGGCCGGGGTGTTAAGCATGTCACAGTTTAGGTCACCTAGCAGCACAAGCTCTGAAGATAGATGGGGGGCAATCAGTTCACATATGGTATCCAGAGCACAGCTGGGGGCAGAGGGTGGTCTATAGCAGGCGGCAACGGTGAGAGACTTGTTTTTAGAGAGGTGGATTTTTAAAAGTAGAAGTTCAAATTGTTTGGGTACAGACCTGGATAGTAGGACAGAACTCTGCAGGCTATCTCTGCAGTAGATTGCAACACCGCCCTCTTTGGCTGTTCTATCTTGTCTGAAAATGTTGTAGTTAGGGATGGAGATTTCAGAGTTATTGGTGGTCTTCCTAAGCCAGGATTCAGACACGGCTAAGACATCCGGGTTGGCAGAGTGTGCTAAAGCAGTGAATAAAACAAACTTAGGGAGGAGGCTTTTAATGTTAACATGTATGAAACCAAGGCTTTTACGGTTACAGAAGTCATCAAAAGAGAGCGCCTGGGGAATAGGAGTGGAGCTAGGCACTGCAGGGCCTGGATTCACCTCTACATCGCCAGAGGAACAGAGGAGGTGTAGGATAAGGGTACGGCTAAAAGCTATGAGAATTGGACACCTAGGACGTCCGGAACAGAGAGTAAAAGGAGCAGGTTTCTGGGGGCGATAAAATAGATTCAAGGTATAATGTACAGACAAAGGTATGGTAGGATGTGAATACAGTGGAGGTAAACCTAGGCATTGAGTGATGATGAAAGAGATATTGTCTCTAGAAACATCATTGAAACCAGGTGATGTCATCGCATGTGTGGGTGGTGGAACTGAAGGGTTGGATAAGGTATAATGAGCAGGGCTAGAGGATCTACAGTGAAATAAGCCAATAAACACTAACCAGAACAGCAATGGACAAGGCATATTGACATTAAGGAGAGGCATGCTTAGCCAAGTGATCATAAGGGACCAGTGAGTAGTGAGTAGTGAGGTTGGTTGGGGTCACGGCGATTCAGACAGCTAGCCGAGCCATGGGTAGCAAGCTAGCAGAAGATAGAGGTCTGTTTTTAGCCACCCCGTGCGTTTCCGTCAGTAGATTAGTGGGGTTCCGTGTGGTAGAGGGGACCAATCCAATTGTCAAAATAGTTATAGTTATAGTGGCCCAAGAAGATTGTTCGATAGACCTGTTCAGATAGCAGTCGATATGCTCAAGACAGCTAACGATTAGCGGGCCACAGTTAGCAGATTGGCGTTCAGGTTACGTCGCAATGGAGGGGCCAGTTGAATAACTCCCTCAGGCAGATAACGTCGGTATTCCAGTTGTGAAGGCCCGGTGGGGCTCCGCATCGGCAGTAAAACGGGTCCGGATAGGTGATTGTAGCCCAGGAGTGGCTGATGGAACTCTTCAGCTGGCTAGCTCCGGGATAATTGGTGTTTGCTCCGGAATCGACGTTAGCCAATAGTCACTCGGATAGCAGCTAGTTAGCTGCAAGATCCAGGTGTAAATGTCCAGAGCTTGCGGTAGAAACCCGGGGATATGGAGAGAAAATAGGTCAGGTATGCTCTGGTCTGAATCGCGTTGTACAAAACTGGCGATAGCTTTCCGAGCTAAAGGATAGCTGATGACCGCTAGCCGTGGTTAGCTGAATACTAACGTTAGCTAGTGAGCTGGCTAACTCTGGCTAGCTTCTGTTGTGGATTTCAGATACGAGGTGAATAATTCTTTTGTAAAAAAAACAGATCCGCACCACATTTGGTGAGGCGGGTTGCAGGAGAGTGTTTTGAAGTTGAGTTTTTAGAAAAAAATATATAAAATGATATGCGAAGAAAAATATGAAAATATATAAAATATTTATACACGGGACAAGACGAGGACGTCTGACTGCTACGCCATCTTGGAAAATCGTTAGAGGCTAGATGCTGTTGTTTAACATGGTTATGTGAGTTAAACCCCAGTCTTATCAACCACACTGCTGCCTCGTCAGCAGGCCACATAAATGCATAATGTCATCTACAGAAATTGTGATCTATGTACACTGTGCCTGATGGATTGAATTGTTGCCTGTGCTCATTAGTTTGGACAAGTGGCTCAACAACACTGCAATTACCTCAGAAATGTGCCAATGTAAATACAAAACACCTAAAATACTGCAAGTTTGTGTCAGAACAAAAGACAATGATTGAATACTTAAGCTGGAAAATTGCACCATTATGCTTCTGTTGAGGTAAAGCTACAGTTATGGATGCATACCGGCAAGATCCATCCGTTATCGATGACAACTGCAAACACCTAATTTCTTCATCAGTTCTAGCTACCTTACCTTCAATTCAAAATCAAATTCAAAGGCTGGTATACTGAAAGGAAACCCAAAGGAACTAACTATCGCTTGTGCATAATTACATGATGTGGTTAGTTTCAAGGATTTTAAGACCATTGACCTTGCGTTTTCAGAGAAGAAAATGGCAAACCATCCAATTGGCTTAAACAGACCTCTTCTCCACCTTATGCCAATTGAATAGACATTGAATCATATCCTGTTATGATTCTCAATGCATATGTAACGGATGTGAAATGGCTAGCTAGTTAGCGGGTACGCGCTAGTAGCATTTCAATCAGTTACGTCACTTGCTCGGAAACCTAGAAGTAGTGTTGCACCTTGCTCTGCAAGGGCCGTGGCCTTTGTGGAGCGATGGGTAACGATGCTTCGTGGGCGACCGTTGTTGATGTGTGCAGAGGGTCCCTGCTTCGCGCCCGTGTCGGGGCGAGGGGACGGTTTAAAGTTATACTGTTACATTGATGCTGTTGACCCGGATCACTGGTTGCTGCGGAAAAGGAGGAGGTTGAAAGGGGGGTGAGTGTAACGGATGTGAAATGGCTAGCTAGTTAGCGGGTACGCGCTAGTAGCATTTCAATCAGTTACGTCACTTGCTCGGAAACCTAGAAGTAGTGTTGCACCTTGCTCTGCAAGGGCCGCGGCCTTTGTGGCGCGATGGGTAACGATGCTTCGTGGGCGACCGTTGTTGATGTGTGCAGAAGGTCCCTGGTTCGCGCCCGTGTCGGGGCGAGGGGACGGTTTAAAGTTATACTGTTACACATAACTGTATTCATTTCCTTTCAGAATTCCCCACCTCCAACCCCTTCATTTCTCTAATGAAGACAGTCCTGGAGTTGCTGAAGAGAATATCAATACTGAGGCAGGATTTGGTGCAAATGTCTGTTCTCCTGTTAGCCAGCTGTTGATGAGTTGGGAATGCCAGTTCCCAATTGAGATAGGAATTATCAACTCTGGTGTCATGGCCGTGTCAATAACCATAATGGTATTACCCCCGCCTTGCAACAAGGTCAGGATTAACATGTCAGTGTTGTCTTGACTAATAGACATTGATAGTTTACAACTTGCGGCTCTCCTTTCTCACTTGCACGCATCAGAGGCAAAAAATCGATAGCGACTTCATCCAATCACACTGAGAGCGTCTGTCATTCAACAATGATGACGAAGCCACCCAGGTACCTCTGTGAAATTGGTTGAAATTATTAATATGGGGGAATGTTTCACCTTTTCTATACTGTTACTCTGAAATCAGTCAAACGGTCAGTAGAACAGTTCAGTGCAGTGGTAGTCAAACGATCAGTAGAAAAGTTCAATGCAGTGGCAGTAAATGAGGGTACCAGTAAATTGTGAAGGTTTCACCAGCACCACTCATAAAGTGAAGGAAAAATGTGATGTATCTTGTTGAATTGAGTAAATATATGCCCAAGTAGGATTAGATAGAATGATATATATAGGATTCATAGAGTCCTATGAATGCTACAGCTAGATTGGACAAGACTCGTATCCCCGTAGACCAGTTTGTACATTAAACATTCTCCATTCAGGCTACAAAGGCTTCGATTGCCTCCTTAACTCGATTGAATGGCGAGAATGCAGAAAAAATCTGGAAAAATATGCATACTTTCTTTATGAAACACAATTTTCAACCATAATGATAGAGTGGCTAATGCCTAGGAATGATAGCACAGGATGTTGCGTATTGCGTTCAGCCAATCAGGTTGCAGTGGTCTGTTGTTTACCCCTGGCTGAAAGCAGGCACAAAATCTGGAAGTAGCATTAGCCACTCTTGCATGGTGGTGGAAAATGGTGTTCATTAAAAAAAGTGTGCGAATTTTCCCCGTTTTTTCCCAGCCATTAAATCAACTTGTGTTATTAAAAAACATTCAGTAAATGTGTTCTGTCATTTACATGATGTAGAATTGCATGAGCTGCTTTTGTAAAAAGGCAGATTATTATTATTGCTTTATTATAAAGTGGCTTTTTCTTCAACAGTAAATGTACTACCCATCGAATTGCATTTTGATGCATGGATTTGTTTACAGGGGTTGTGGTCAGGCAATTTCTTAATCTGGCCCTATTTGAATGCTAAAATGAAACAACTCATTATCATCATATGCAGGTCTTTGGGCTTGGTTGTAGCCTAATGTTGTCAGAGAGTAGTTGATGTACACACGCACGTACACATGCACGTACACACACAATTTCAATGAGTTCCTACAATAGCCTACATGTTGACAATATCCCGTCATAATGGTGTATGCGGATTATTGGGCCATATAAATTATTTATATTAGGTATCAGGACACCATAGAACACTTATGAAGTGCTAGTCAGTCACTTAATTTCGACCTGATATTGAGATTCAATGTGGCATACATTGCAAGGAAGTAATCACAGATTCTCCAAATGGCGTAAACATAATATCCGACAACTAAAATGTAGGCTAAATTATTGCGCGGCAACAACTAAATCACTCCACATAATTTCTACCATAAAACCAATTTCCACCGAAATATATTATTGTCCTAGTGGGAACATTTTTTTATTGAAATATACATAGGTCAGTGATAGAAAAGAAAAGCATACTTGATTTTCCTAAATGTACTTTAGTAGCCTATTTGCTCAACAGAAAGAGTTATCCAAATATGCGGGTTTCTGCATATTGCGAACAGGTTGCAAAACTGAAAATCTCCTTGGTTTCTGTATCCCATGAAATCTTTATCAGAGGAACGTGTCTATCAATACTCAATCCTTGCAATATCTCGTAGGGCAGTACAGGTAGAAAATACGCCTGTTTACTTACCGAAGAAGACGAGATGAAATAGGTAAACTCCCCAAAGATCCATTTTCATTTCCGATGTAAAATTCTGTTTAAATGATTCCAGGTAACGCACCACTACACCTACACCTTTGAAATTACACTCAAATACATCCTCCTGTACAAGTGGACTGAATTGTTACAAAGGGATTGATAACCAAAATAACTCCTTGTTCACTAAATGTTTCAGAATTCCATAAGTTTCCCGAAAAGTGGATGGATTAATCAAATGTCATGGACATAAATAAATTAAAATACGGGCGTAATCGTTATGTAAAACGACCATGTAACACGTGTTATAGACCCTGAAAAGTTATCTAGGCTACATCTAGGATCAGGTATGTGAGAGTTTGTGGTCGCCCGCCGCTGTTCTTTCTCCGTCGATAGCAAGTCCTCTTCGAACGTATTTTCTGTTGGTAAGTGGGAAAGAGAGAGTGGCTCGGATGGACTAACTGCTGAGAGCGACGTAGGTGAGCATGAGGGAATGGGAGAGGGTGGGGGAGCAAAAGGGGTTACGTAGAGTGGAAGGGACAGTGACACATGACATGCAATGCTCGTGTAAAAAAATCACGCAGCATAATATCGCCTCTACAATGCTACAGGCATGTAGGTCAAGTTATATTGTACTATTTGTTTCCCAATCTTTCTCAGTCCCGATTGGAAAATAAGATATACCTACCAATTAAGTGAAACTGACTAACAATGATGGATGAACAACACCATAATAGATAGTCTGACTGAATTCAACAAGATGCATACAAATGTCCCTGCACTTTAGGAGTGGTGTTGAATTTAAATATTTTTTTATGTTTTATTATCCCAACTTTGCGTGGCAACTGGCAAGGCCAGCATTGTTTATTCAGATTGAAGACAATTGTAAATAGGCGTACACACAATAAAGCTTGAAATTACACTGTGACAGAATGATAAGAAAGCATGCAAGAGGGAAAATACATGTGTAATTAAAAGGGGTGCTAAAACAAAACCACGTTTTGGATGGATACAGTTCATATACAATCTATAATAGGAGACAGATAAGCTCCTGGGGGGGAAATAATATTTGGCTTTCGGCACTAAAATAATAATTTGCTGCTGTCTGCTTCAGTATCTGTTTATTATTTCTATCTTGTTTGTAAAGCACTTTTCTCAGTCATGGTTTTTTTCCATTCTTGGCTCTTGTATGGTGCTATCTTGGAGGAGACTACCAGATTCCACGACAGCTGGTCCATTTGTGGGTTGTTTTGTGAGAAACACGCAAGCCCGGGATTATGACTTTGTTGTTAAGAGTAACAATGACTGGGGAGGGATGGGGGAGGGTAAAGGCTCTGGGAGGTGGTTGGTTGGATAGATGGATGGGTGTTCTGCATTACAGAATGTCTAGAATATCATGTGACTTGTTGCGCACATAAAAATCTCTATAAAATATATCAAAGAGAAGAGTCGAAATGAAGCTGTGGACAGCCTTCTAATACCATGACACTGATTCTTCAAGTCCATCTTTAATGTGTCAGAGACTCACAGCATCTTCTATCCAGAGAGCAGGGCTGGGAAACTCTGGTGCTGGAGAGCTGCGTTGGTTCCACACTTGATTCAAATAATCATGGTCTTCAATTTGGACAATGATTATTTCATGACATGTGTGAAGTTTATGGCCCAGCGCCTAATTCAATGACAGCAGTCGTCCAGGAAGTGCATTTGGGCTGTATTGATCCACCTTTTGGCTCAGCTCCAAAATGGTGACAGCAGCCAATTGAGTTTCCACATGATCCATCCAAACAGAGCTGGCAGGAGATAACCACCGGTCGGTCAACCATGTTGGATCACAGTGTAAGGCTGCCTACAGGTCCAGCAGGATTGCTGCCATTGGACACAATGCAACATGGGCAGTATAGCAGCTTTCTTTGATTTCAAAGGAAGCACTCCCTCAGTGGCTGATGGCTGATGGCAATGCCAGACGTCTGATGGCTGTAGTGCCCATAGGTCCAAGAGGATCATCCAGCTGTTTGCTAAAGACTGAATGGAGACCACTGGAGAACAGTTGTAGCTGCTTGGTGTCTCGTTGATTGTCATTCATGGTTTTCCTCAATTATATTTGAGTGTACAGCAATAACAATCCATTTCGGTTTCATTTTTACCATACAGGCATGGGTGATAATGGGGGGCAATTATAATGATGGCCTATTTCATTTTGAGTGCTAAAATTGGAGTCACAAATGTGTCCATGCAGGGCAATAAATGAATTACTGAAGATTATATGTTGGAGTGCTGTCCATTTCATTTATTAATTTTTTTGACATGCAGGCAGCCATCCAGAGGAATCACTAATTGTACTGTACAACAACCTAGTACACCCTATGTTTTTCCTGTACTAGTTCACTTCCTAATACGCTTTTGAAAACAAAACAACATTACCATCTCAGTTGGAAAGTGAGTACTGCTTATTTAGGGGGGAAATGAGCTCTGACCATGTTTGATATATAAATAAAAAAATTACAGACATGTAATGCCTTGGGGATTTTTTTGTAAATCACATATTTGCGCTGTGCATTTTGAATGTGTTATTCAAATCGACACTAAATGTTGCAAGAAAAGCAGAAAGCTCTCTCTGAGGGAAAGGCAGCTTAAAAAAGGAGTACAGCTTGTTTATATTTTTGTCTTAAGCCGTGAGGTCTCCCTGACATTCTCTGAGGGACGTTCTAAGTGCTGAGGGCTATGTCAGTCTTCTCCTTACATTAGAGAAAGGGTGACCTAACCTTATCTGACCTGAACCACCTCCACTGAGGATACTCCTATGGAAACCATTGAGGAGATGAATGCTTTGTCAAGGCAAGCCTTCCTCATAATACATACCCTCTCCATCTGAAGGGCTTTACTCTCCCGGGTTCTCAATTAATCCAAGCTCTTCTCAGTCCTCCGGACTGCTTAGCTTTCAGAAGGGATGGTGGGTCAGCTTTGAAGGCAAAGGAGATGGACAGGCATCACTTTCTAGCCGCCGGCGAGGGTACACTGATTTCCTATCGTTCGGAGCCGAAGCGGTGTGGACATTTTATAATGAGGGATTACTCCTGTATCTGTGATCATTTCTATGTCAATGCGGTATAGAGGTAGATGGATGATGAAGTGGGCGCTGCCGCTCTGTAAAATGTTTGTTGGACACATTTAATGGCTACTTTTACTGCCGAATTTAGCCCTACATTGGGTTTTGATGTTTGTATGATAAATCAAAGTGCTGGCGGGTTTTCCCGACATTTCTCCCAGTCGAGATTTCCCACTAGGATACTCTGTTTTCAGGCTTTTAAACTCAACGTTTTATCCAATAGTTTTGCTCTTATTCTCAAGTAGACCAATAATGTTGAGAGTTTTATGTTGAGAGGTATAGCCAGAGGTAGTCGTAGTGATTATTTTAGAGATTGAGAGTCTGACTACATATGTTTCAGCACTTCACACTACACCCCAAACATTCATTTGGCTCGTTTCAAAAGTCCACCATAAGTCCCAGGACAGTGATGTCATGGCTAGGTTCCATTGCACACACAGTGGTGCTTGTGTTGCATGAACTGTGGGATAGATTTTCCTCTTTTTGTGTGTGCCTAACAACTCAGCAAGGCTACGGCTGATTGGCTGATACTTGAAACAACAACATACATAAGAAATGGCAGTGTCTATTTCTCGAATATGTGAAATTAATTTCTACTAGGATTACCAGTCTGCAAGTTAGTTAAATAGTTTCCCCCCTGTGTGACCACTATTGTTAAATAGGAACACCTTTTAAAGGTTAGAAAGATGCTCCCTTCTAACTGGCAAATTAAAGATTTGGATATTTGCTTACTATCAAAAGAGGTTTGGGGCGGATGAAGCCACAAAATGGAGAGGGGTTATTTCACAGCTGCTCTCAAACAGAACATTGTTCAAATGCAGTGAGATTTCATGGTGGGCATTCACACACAGTGACTCGGTATCCTCTCACAACAACAGATGGTGGGTATCATGCCTACTGTGTGGGAGGGTTAGGTTACAGAGCTGTTGATGCCTAGTTCTGTCTTTAAACCTATTTTGGGCCAGACACAATCACACACACACATACAGACACACACACACACACACACACACACACACACACACACACACACACACACACACACACACACACACACACACACACACACACACACACACACACACACACACACACACACACACACACGGAGAAAGAACAGGGGGAAAGACACCACTGGATTAATCAAGCAGTAGGTGTTGATAAAAACATTCAATTTGTACTGCAACAGGAAGCACATTAAGTTTGGCTCCGTCGTGCAGCTAAAGCACAACCTGTGAGGTGCTAGACTCTCGTTTGCCTCCTTGCTACTTTAAGGCGACAAAGTCTTCCCTTCCCATCCTGTCTTATGACGAGCAGAATATAAAACATAAGAGCTCCGTATAATACAGTATCTCAGCATTTCATCTTTTCCGTATGGGGCTTCTTTAATGCTTCTCCCTTTGTTCTGATGGCACCTCGGGTTTCAGCCATTATCGCCCGTTTAATGAGAGATTAGTCGAAACTCAGGAAAATAGCAAAAAGATCAGGTTCCCCTGGCAGTATCAGATGTTAGATTCATAAAGTCCTTGTGCAGCAGGGGCCCTTACTGTTTCTGGGCTTCTTTAGTGGGGTGAAGAGGTGAGCCTGGAACATCTATCACCGATTTTCCAGACACTCCTGGTGGCCAAAAATAATCAGATGGCACCTGAATCAACAGCTCTGCGTTTTCAGATCCATAACTCATCATTTGCTGGATGTGTGTGTGTGTGTGTGTGTGTGTGTGTGTGTGTGTGTGTGTGTGTGTGTGTGTGTGTGTGTGTGTGTGTGTGTGTGTGTGTGTGTGTGTGTGTGTGTGTGTGTGTGTGTGTGTGTGTGTGTGTGTGTGTTTGTGACTTCGATATCCTCATATGAATGTATTCATGAAATTTCTGTTTCATAATCAAAACAGAGACATTGGGTTGTTTTAAGAAATCTAAATTGCAGCCAAATCTTGGTCCATGTGGGATGAATGTGGGATGATTTTACCTGACCTGGGGCAGAGGTCATTGGCTGTGTCCATACTGGTGGTGTTTCACCCCTTCAAAATACACAATTAACTAAATTAGAATGCAAAACCTTGTGAGGGCAAAGGTCGCAAAGAGACCTGCTGTATTGGACATCTTTGGTTAAAAAGCAAACAGCCTGGCCCTGGTGTTAGTAAAGCAAACAGCCTGACCCTGGTGTTAGTAAAGCAAACAGCCCGGCCCTGGTGTTTGTAAAGCAAACAGCCCGGCCCTGGTGTTAGTAAAGCAAACAGCCCGGCCCTGGTGTTTGTAAAGAAAACAGCCCGGCTCTGGTGTCAGTAAAGCAAACAGCCTGGCCCTGGTGTTAGTAAAGCAAACAGCCTGACCCTGGTGTTAGTAAAGCAAACAGCCCGGCCCTGGTGTTAGTAAAGAAAAAAGCCCTGCCCCGGTGTTAGTAAAGAAAACAGCCTGGCCCTGGAGTTAGTAAAGAAAACAGCCTGGCCCTGGTGTTAGTAAAGAAAACAGCCTGGCCCTGGTGTTAGTAAAGCAAACAGCCCGGCCCTGGTGTTAGTAAAGAAAACAGCCCGGCCCTGGTGTTTGTAAAGAAAACAGCCCGGCCCCGGTGTTAGTAAAACAAACAGCCCGGCCCCGGTGTTTGTAAAGAAAACAGCCCGGCCCCGGTGTTAGTAAAGAAAACAGCCCGGCCCCGGTGTTTGTAAAGAAAACAGCCCGGCCCCGGTGTTAGTAAAGAAAACAGCCCGGCCCTGGTGTTAGTAAAGAAAACAGCCCGGCCCTGGTGTTTGTAAAGAAAACAGCCCGGCCCCGGTGTTTGTAAAGAAAACAGCCTGGCCCTGGTGTTAGTAAAGCAAACAGCCCGGCCCCGGTGTTTGTAAAGAAAACAGCCCGGCCCCGGTGTTTGTAAAGAAAACAGCCCGGCCCCGGTGTTTGTAAAGAAAACAGCCTGGCCCCGGTGTTAGTAAAGCAAACAGCCCGGCCCCGGTGTTTGTAAAGAAAACAGCCCGGCCCCGGTGTTTGTAAAGAAAACAGCCTGGCCCTGGTGTTAGTAAAGCAAACAGCCCGGCCCCGGTGTTAGTAAAGAAAACAGCCCGGCCCCGGTGTTAGTAAAGAAAACAGCCCGGCCCTGGTGTTAGTAAAGAAAACAGCCCGGCCCTGGTGTTATTTTAAGGAGTCTAAAGTGAAATTGAAACCAATTACCCTATACAAGCTATCTGTTTTTCTAATCATCTGGTGGAGGTTTCTCTCTCTCTCTCTCTCTCTCTCACACACACACACACACACACACACACACACACACACACACACACACACACACACACACACACACACACACACACACACACACACACACACACACACACACACACACACACACACACTTCCCCTCACCCATCTCACGTTCAGAAGCATATTTTCAGAGGATCTTTGTGTGTGTGCTATCTCAAACTCTTTGAAGTTGTCATCCTCACAGACATTAGTACTCCCCAGAACATCTCAAGTAATTTGCCCTTTTGTTTTCAGATCACTGTGTCATTAATAGTCTCTTGATTTGTTTGACATGTTTGAAATGACTGTCTTCATCATCTTAAGTAGAAAAATACATTTGCATTCCATAATGAGCCCTGTCATTGTAATGGTGTCATGAAAATGTTATTCAGTTCTGTGTGTTCGCCAGGGGTACCTTTCAAAGCTTACCAGTGGCACAAATACTTAAAACGGCCTGAGGCTTCAAAATATACAGTATATATTATATTGCTTCATGTATTGTATAACATACAGAACATACAATTAAGGAGAGGTCAAATCAACATATGGAGTGGATCCAGATGGCTATAAGCACACTATAGAGACCATTATTGGAACATGGGCCATAAATAAGGGTTGAGAGTAAGAAATATAGTTAGATCACTAACTGTGGTGTGTTATCTTTATACAATAGAAGTGTCTCAAACACTTTTCTCAATGCAAAGGTATAATGCATTATAATAGTCATACTGTATTATAATAGTCATAATGAATTATAATAGTCATAATGATTTATAATAGTCATAATGCTTTATAATAGTCATAATGCATTATAATAGGCATAATGCATTATAATAGTCATACGGTATTATAATAGTCATAATGAATTATAACAGGCATAATGCATTATAATAGTCATAATGCAATATAATAGCCATAATGAATTATAATAGTCATGCATTATAATAGTCATAATGCATTATAATAGCCATACGGTATTATAATAGTCATAATGCATTATAATAGGCATAATACATTATAATAGTCATAATGCAATATAATAGCCATAATGAATTATAATAGTCATGCATTATAATAGTCATAATGCATTATAATAGCCATACGGTATTATAATAGTCATAATGCATTATAATAGGCATAATACATTATAATAGTCATAATGAATTATAATAGTCATAATGCATTATAATAGTCATAATGAATTATAATAGTCATAATGCATTATAATAGTTATAATGCATTATAATAGTCATAATGCATTATAATAGTCATAATGCATTAAAATAGTCATAATGCAATATAATAGGCATAATGCATTATAATAGTCATAATGTATTATAATAGTCATAATGCATTATAATAGTCATAATGCAATATAATAGGCATAATGCATTATAATAGTCATGCATTATAATAGTCATAATGCATTATAATAGTCATGCATTATAATAGTCATAATGCATTATAATAGCCATACGGTATTATAATAGTCATAATGCATTATAATAGTCATAATGAATTATAATAGCCAAAATGCATTATAATAGCCATACGGTATTATAATAGTCATAATGCAGTATAATAGTCATAATGAATTATAGTAGTCATAATGAATTATAATAGCCAAAATGCATTATAATAGCCATACGGTATTATAATAGTCATAATGTATTATAATAGTCATAATGCATTATAATAGCCATAATGCATTATAATAGCCATACTGCATTTTAATAGCCGTACTGCATTATAATAGTCATACTGTATTATAATAGTCATAATGCATTATAATAGCCATAATGCATTATAATAGCCATACTGCATTTTAATAGCCATAATACATTATAATAGCCATACTGCATTTTAATAGTCATAATGCATTATAATAGCCATACTGCATTTTAATAGCCATATTGCATTATAATAGTCATAATGCATTATAATAGCCATACTGCATTATAATAGTCATAATGCATTATAATAGCCATATTGCATTATAATAGTCATAATGCATTATAATAGCCATAATGCATTATAATAGCCATACTGCATTTTAATAGCCATACTGCATTATAATAGTCATAATGCATTATAATAGCCATAATGCATTATATAATAGCCATAATGCATTATAATAGCCATACTGCATTTTAATAGCCATACTGCATTATAATAGTCATAATGCATTTTAATAGCCATAATGCATTATAATAGCCATAATGCATTATAATAGTCATAATGCATTATAATAGTCATAATGCATTATAACTTGCTGTTAGAACCATATAATGACATTGTATCCTGACTAACAGCCGTGTCTGGTGAAGTGTTGCATAGATGTATAACATATTAAGAGCCATATGATCTCACATAATAGGCTGTCATACATAAGTAGTAATAAGGTATTATAACTGTCTGTTAGGTAAAGTGTTAACGGTGTCGCTCAACTGCCGAAGGATAAAGAGAATCTGTAGAGAAAAAGTAGCCCACTTGACCAAAATAACTCTCTTTCAAGAGGAAGCAGAGAGGGCTAAGACCTATAACCGAAGTGTTCGGGTGGTATAGGGTCTCAACTTAATCCTCCCTGCAGCAGCAGTGCCCCAAAGAGCTGTCATTGTAAAACTTCTCACACAACAAGCGAGGAAGCATTATAAATAATAAGGCAATTTGCTGGAGGTGTCATCTCCCTCCTGCTTTAATAAATAACCTGCTACAACTACTAGTCTCCAGATCTCATAGAGCATGCACCTAGGATGCTACTTAAACTACTAGTCCCCATATCTCACAGAGCATACACCTACTGTAGGATGCTACTTAAACTACTAGTCCCCAGATCTCACAGAGCATACACCTAGGAGGTTACTTAAACTACTAGTCCCCAGATCTCACAGAGCATACACCTACTGTAGGATGCTACTTAAACTACTAGTCCCCAGATCTCACAGAGCATACACCTAGGAGGCTACTTAAACTACTAGTCCCCAGATCTCACAGAGCATACACCTAGGAGGCTACTTAAACTACTAGTCCCCAGATCTCACAGAGCATACACCTAGGAGGCTACTTAAACTACTAGTCCCCAGATCTCACAGAGCATACACCTAGGAGGTTACTTAAACTACTAGTCCCCAGATCTCACAGAGCATACACCTACTGTAGGATGCTACTTAAACTACTAGTTCCCAGATCTCACAGAGCATACACCTACTGTAGGATGCTACTTAAACTACTAGTCCCCAGATCTCACAGAGCATACACCTAGAAGGTTACTTAAACTACTAGTCCCCAGATCTCACAGAGCATACACCTAGGAGGCTACTTAAACTACTAGTCCCCAGATCTCACAGAGCATACACCTAGAAGGTTACTTAAACTACTAGTCCCCAGATCTCACAGAGCATACACCTAGAAGGTTACTTAAACTACTAGTCCCCAGATCTCACAGAGCATACACTACTGTAGGATGCTACCTAAACTACTAGTCCCCAGATCTCACAGAGCATACACCTAGAAGGTTACTTAAACTACTAGTCTCCAGATCTCATAGAGCATGCACCTAGGATGCTACTTAAACTACTAGTCCCCATATCTCACAGAGCATACACCTACTGTAGGATGCTACTTAAACTACTAGTCCCCAGATCTCACAGAGCATACACCTAGGAGGTTACTTAAACTACTAGTCCCCAGATCTCACAGAGCATACACCTACTGTAGGATGCTACTTAAACTACTAGTCCCCAGATCTCACAGAGCATACACCTAGGAGGCTACTTAAACTACTAGTCCCCAGATCTCACAGAGCATACACCTAGGAGGCTACTTAAACTACTAGTCCCCAGATCTCACAGAGCATACACCTACTGTAGGATGCTACTTAAACTACTAGTCCCCAGATCTCACAGAGCATACACCTAGGAGGTTACTTAAACTACTAGTCCCCAGATCTCACAGAGCATACACCTAGAAGGTTACTTAAACTACTAGTCCCCAGATCTCACAGAGCATACACCTAGGAGGCTACTTAAACTACTAGTCCCCAGATCTCACAGAGCATACACCTAGGAGGCTACTTAAACTACTAGTCCCCAGATCTCACAGAGCATACACCTAGGAGGCTACTTAAACTACTAGTCCCCAGATCTCACAGAGCATACACCTAGGAGGTTACTTAAACTACTAGTCCCCAGATCTCACAGAGCATACACCTACTGTAGGATGCTACTTAAACTACTAGTTCCCAGATCTCACAGAGCATACACCTACTGTAGGATGCTACTTAAACTACTAGTCCCCAGATCTCACAGAGCATACACCTAGAAGGTTACTTAAACTACTAGTCCCCAGATCTCACAGAGCATACACCTAGGAGGCTACTTAAACTACTAGTCCCCAGATCTCACAGAGCATACACCTAGAAGGTTACTTAAACTACTAGTCCCCAGATCTCACAGAGCATACACCTAGAAGGTTACTTAAACTACTAGTCCCCAGATCTCACAGAGCATACACCTACTGTAGGATGCTACCTAAACTACTAGTCCCCAGATCTCACAGAGCATACACCTAGAAGGTTACTTAAACTACTAGTCTCCAGATCTCATAGAGCATGCACCTAGGATGCTACTTAAACTACTAGTCCCCATATCTCACAGAGCATACACCTACTGTAGGATGCTACTTAAACTACTAGTCCCCAGATCTCACAGAGCATACACCTAGGAGGTTACTTAAACTACTAGTCCCCAGATCTCACAGAGCATACACCTACTGTAGGATGCTACTTAAACTACTAGTCCCCAGATCTCACAGAGCATACACCTAGGAGGCTACTTAAACTACTAGTCCCCAGATCTCACAGAGCATACACCTAGGAGGCTACTTAAACTACTAGTCCCCAGATCTCACAGAGCATACACCTACTGTAGGATGCTACTTAAACTACTAGTCCCCAGATCTCACAGAGCATACACCTAGGAGGTTACTTAAACTACTAGTCCCCAGATCTCACAGAGCATACACCTAGAAGGTTACTTAAACTACTAGTCCCCAGATCTCACAGAGCATACACCTAGGAGGCTACTTAAACTACTAGTCCCCAGATCTCACAGAGCATACACCTAGAAGGTTACTTAAACTACTAGTCCCCAGATCTCACAGAGCATACACCTAGAAGGTTACTTAAACTACTAGTCCCCAGATCTCACAGAGCATACACCTAGAAGGTTACTTAAACTACTAGTCCACAGATCTCACAGAGCATACACCTAGGAGGTTACTTAAACTACTAGTCCCCAGATCTCACAGAGCATACACCTAGAAGGTTACTTAAACTACTAGTCCCCAGATCTCACAGAGCATACACCTAGAAGGTTACTTAAACTACTAGTCCCCAGATCTCACAGAGCATACACCTAGAAGGTTACTTAAACTACTAGTCCCCAGATCTCACAGAGCATACACCTAGGAGGCTACTTAAACTACTAGTCCCCAGATCTCACAGAGCATACACCTAGAAGGTTACTTAAACTACTAGTCCCCAGATCTCACAGAGCATACACCTAGAAGGTTACTTAAACTACTAGTCCCCAGATCTCACAGAGCATACACCTAGAAGGTTACTTAAACTACTAGTCCCCAGATCTCACAGAGCATACACCTAGAAGGTTACTTAAACTACTAGTCCCCAGATCTCACAGAGCATACACCTAGGAGGCTACTTAAACTACTAGTCCCCAGATCTCACAGAGCATACACCTAGAAGGTTACTTAAACTACTAGTCCCCAGATCTCACAGAGCATACACCTAGAAGGTTACTTAAACTACTAGTCCCCAGATCTCACAGAGCATACACCTAGAAGGTTACTTAAACTACTAGTCCCCAGATCTCACAGAGCATACACCTAGAAGGTTACTGAAACTACTAGTCCCCAGATCTCACAGAGCATACACCTAGGAGGCTACTTAAACTACTAGTCCCCAGATCTCACAGAGCATACACCTAGAAGGTTACTTAAACTACTAGTCCCCAGATCTCACAGAGCATACACCTAGGAGGCTACTTAAACTACTAGTCCCCAGATCTCACAGAGCATACACCTAGAAGGTTACTTAAACTACTAGTCCACAGATCTCACAGAGCATACACCTACTGTAGGATGCTACTTAAACTACTAGTCCCCAGATCTCACAGAGCATACACCTAGGAGGTTACTTAAACTACTAGTCCCCAGATCTCACAGAGCATACACCTAGGAGGTTACTTAAACTACTAGTCCCCAGATCTCACAGAGCATACACCTAGGAGGCTACTTAAACTACTAGTCCCCAGATCTCACAGAGCATAAACCTACTGTAGGATGCTACTTAAACTACTAGTCCCCAGATCTCACAGAGCATACACCTAGGAGGCTACTTAAACTACTAGTCCCCAGATCTCACAGAGCATACACCTAGAAGGTTACTTAAACTACTAGTCCACAGATCTCACAGAGCATACACCTACTGTAGGATGCTACTTAAACTACTAGTCCCCAGATCTCACAGAGCATACACCTAGGAGGTTACTTAAACTACTAGTCCCCAGATCTCACAGAGCATACACCTAGGAGGCTACTTAAACTACTAGTTCCCAGATCTCACAGAGCATACACCTAGGAGGCTACTTAAACTACTAGTCCCCAGATCTCACAGAGCATACACCTAGGAGGTTACTTAAACTACTAGTCCCCAGATCTCACAGAGCATACACCTAGGAGGCTACTTAAACTACTAGTTCCCAGATCTCACAGAGCATACACCTAGGAGGCTACTTAAACTACTAGTCCCCAGATCTCACAGAGCATACACCTAGGAGGTTACTTAAACTACTAGTCCCCAGATCTCACAGAGCATACACCTAGGAGGCTACTTAAACTACTCGTCCCCAGATCTCACAGAGCATACACCTAGGAGGTTACTTAAACTACTAGTCCCCAGATCTCACAGAGCATACACCTAGGAGGTTACTTAAACTACTAGTCCCCAGATCTCACAGAGCATACACCTAGGAGGCTACTTAAACTACTAGTCCCCAGATCTCACAGAGCATACACCTAGGAGGTTATTTAAACTACTAGTCCCCAGATCTCACAGAGCATACACCTAGGAGGTTACTTAAACTACTAGTCCCCAGATCTCACAGAGCATACACCTAGGAGGTTACTTAAACTACTAGTCCCCAGATCTCACAGAGCATACACCTAGGAGGCTACTTAAACTACTAGTCCCCAGATCTCACAGAGCATACACCTACTGTAGGATGCTACTTAAACTACTAGTCCCCAGATCTCACAGAGCATACACCTAGGAGGCTACTTAAACTACTAGTCCCCAGATCTCACAGAGCATACACCTAGGAGGTTACTTAAACTACTAGTCCCCAGATCTCACAGAGCATACACCTACTGTAGGATGCTACTTAAACTACTAGTTCCCAGATCTCACAGAGCATACACCTAGGAGGCTACTTAAACTACTAGTCCCCAGATCTCACAGAGCATACACCTAGGAGGCTACTTAAACTACTAGTCCCCAGATCTCACAGAGCATACACCTAGAAGGTTACTTAAACTACTAGTCCCCAGATCTCACAGAGCATACACCTAGGAGGCTACTTAAACTACTAGTCCCCAGATCTCACAGAGCATACACCTAGGATGCTACTTAAACTACTAGTCCCCAGATCTCACAGAGCATACACCTAGGAGGTTACTTAAACTACTAGTCCCCAGATCTCACAGAGCATACACCTAGAAGGTTACTTAAACTACTAGTCCCCAGATCTCACAGAGCATACACCTAGGAGGTTACTTAAACTACTAGTCCACAGATCTCACAGAGCATACACCTACTGTAGGATGCTACTTAAACTACTAGTCCCCAGATCTCACAGAGCATACACCTAGGAGGTTACTTAAACTACTAGTCCCCAGATCTCACAGAGCATACACCTAGGAGGTTACTTAAACTACTAGTCCCCAGATCTCACAGAGCATACACCTAGGAGGCTACTTAAACTACTAGTCCCCAGATCTCACAGAGCATACACCTACTGTAGGATGCTACTTAAACTACTAGTCCCCAGATCTCACAGAGCATACACCTAGGAGGCTACTTAAACTACTAGTCCCCAGATCTCACAGAGCATACACCTAGGAGGTTACTTAAACTACTAGTCCCCAGATCTCACAGAGCATACACCTACTGTAGGATGCTACTTAAACTACTAGTTCCCAGATCTCACAGAGCATACACCTAGGAGGCTACTTAAACTACTAGTCCCCAGATCTCACAGAGCATACACCTAGGAGGTTACTTAAACTACTAGTCCCCAGATCTCACAGAGCATACACCTAGAAGGTTACTTAAACTACTAGTCCCCAGATCTCACAGAGCATACACCTAGGAGGCTACTTAAACTACTAGTCCCCAGATCTCACAGAGCATACACCTAGGATGCTACTTAAACTACTAGTCCCCAGATCTCACAGAGCATACACCTAGGAGGCTACTTAAACTACTAGTCCCCAGATCTCACAGAGCATACACCTACTGTAGGATGCTACTTAAACTACTAGTCCCCAGATCTCACAGAGCATACACCTAGGAGGTTACTTAAACTACTAGTCCCCAGATCTCACAGAGCATACACCTAGAAGGTTACTTAAACTACTAGTCCCCAGATCTCACAGAGCATACACCTAGGAGGCTACTTAAACTACTAGTCCCCAGATCTCACAGAGCATACACCTAGGAGGCTACTTAAACTACTAGTCCCCAGATCTCACAGAGCATACACCTAGAAGGTTACTTAAACTACTAGTCCCCAGATCTCACAGAGCATACACCTAGAAGGTTACTTAAACTACTAGTCCCCAGATCTCACAGAGCATACACCTAGGAGGTTACTTAAACTACTAGTCCCCAGATCTCACAGAGCATACACCTACTGTAGGATGCTACTTAAACTACTAGTCCTCAGATCTCACAGAGCATACACCTAGGAGGCTACTTAAACTACTAGTCCCCAGATCTCACAGAGCATACACCTAGGAGGCTACTTAAACTACTAGTCCCCAGATCTCACAGAGCATACACCTAGGAGGCTACTTAAACTACTAGTCCCCAGATCTCACAGAGCATACACCTAGAAGGTTACTTAAACTACTAGTCCACAGATCTCACAGAGCATACACCTACTGTAGGATGCTACTTAAACTACTAGTCCCCAGATCTCACAGAGCATACACCTAGGAGGTTACTTAAACTACTAGTCCCCAGATCTCACAGAGCATACACCTAGGAGGTTACTTAAACTACTAGTCCCCAGATCTCACAGAGCATACACCTAGGAGGCTACTTAAACTACTAGTCCCCAGATCTCACAGAGCATAAACCTACTGTAGGATGCTACTTAAACTACTAGTCCCCAGATCTCACAGAGCATACACCTAGGAGGCTACTTAAACTACTAGTCCCCAGATCTCACAGAGCATACACCTAGAAGGTTACTTAAACTACTAGTCCACAGATCTCACAGAGCATACACCTACTGTAGGATGCTACTTAAACTACTAGTCCCCAGATCTCACAGAGCATACACCTACTGTAGGATGCTACTTAAACTACTAGTCCCCAGATCTCACAGAGCATACACCTAGGAGGTTACTTAAACTACTAGTCCCCAGATCTCACAGAGCATACACCTAGGAGGTTACTTAAACTACTAGTCCCCAGATCTCACAGAGCATACACCTAGGAGGCTACTTAAACTACTAGTCCCCAGATCTCACAGAGCATACACCTACTGTAGGATGCTACTTAAACTACTAGTCCCCAGATCTCACAGAGCATACACCTAGGAGGCTACTTAAACTACTAGTCCCCAGATCTCACAGAGCATACACCTAGGAGGTTACTTAAACTACTAGTCCCCAGATCTCACAGAGCATACACCTACTGTAGGATGCTACTTAAACTACTAGTTCCCAGATCTCACAGAGCATACACCTAGGAGGCTACTTAAACTACTAGTCCCCAGATCTCACAGAGCATACACCTAGGAGGCTACTTAAACTACTAGTCCCCAGATCTCACAGAGCATACACCTAGGAGGCTACTTAAACTACTAGTTCCCAGATCTCACAGAGCATACACCTAGGAGGCTACTTAAACTACTAGTCCCCAGATCTCACAGAGCATACACCTAGGAGGCTACTTAAACTACTAGTCCACAGATCTCACAGAGCATACACCTAGGATGCTACTTAAACTACTAGTCCCCAGATCTCACAGAGCATACACCTAGGAGGCTACTTAAACTACTAGTCCCCAGATCTCACAGAGCATACACCTAGGAGGTTACTTAAACTACTAGTCCCCAGATCTCACAGAGCATACACCTAGAAGGTTACTTAAACTACTAGTCCCCAGATCTCACAGAGCATACACCTAGGAGGCTACTTAAACTACTAGTCCCCAGATCTCACAGAGCATACACCTAGGATGCTACTTAAACTACTAGTCCCCAGATCTCACAGAGCATACACCTAGAAGGTTACTTAAACTACTAGTCCCCAGATCTCACAGAGCATACACCTAGGAGGTTACTTAAACTACTAGTCCACAGATCTCACAGAGCATACACCTACTGTAGGATGCTACTTAAACTACTAGTCCCCAGATCTCACAGAGCATACACCTAGGAGGTTACTTAAACTACTAGTCCCCAGATCTCACAGAGCATACACCTAGGAGGTTACTTAAACTACTAGTCCCCAGATCTCACAGAGCATACACCTAGGAGGCTACTTAAACTACTAGTCCCCAGATCTCACAGAGCATACACCTACTGTAGGATGCTACTTAAACTACTAGTCCCCAGATCTCACAGAGCATACACCTAGGAGGTTACTTAAACTACTAGTCCCCAGATCTCACAGAGCATACACCTAGAAGGTTACTTAAACTACTAGTCCCCAGATCTCACAGAGCATACACCTAGGAGGTTACTTAAACTACTAGTCCCCAGATCTCACAGAGCATACACCTAGAAGGTTACTTAAACTACTAGTCCCCAGATCTCACAGAGCATACACCTAGGAGGCTACTTAAACTACTAGTCCCCAGATCTCACAGAGCATACACCTACTGTAGGATGCTACTTAAACTACTAGTCCCCAGATCTCACAGAGCATACACCTAGGAGGTTACTTAAACTACTAGTCCCCAGATCTCACAGAGCATACACCTAGGAGGTTACTTAAACTATTAGTCCCCAGATCTCACAGAGCATACACCTAGGAGGTTACTTAAACTACTAGTCCCCAGATCTCACAGAGCATACACCTAGGAGGTTACTTAAACTACTAGTCCCCATATCTCACAGAGCATACACCTAGGAGGCTACTTAAACTACTAGTCCCCAGATCTCACAGAGCATACACCTAGGAGGCTACTTAAACTACTAGTCCCCAGATCTCACAGAGCATACACCTAGGAGGCTACTTAAACTACTAGTCCCCAGATCTCACAGAGCATACACCTAGGAGGCTACTTAAACTACTAGTTCCCAGATCTCACAGAGCATACACCTAGGAGGCTACTTAAACTACTAGTCCCCAGATCTCACAGAGCATACACCTAGGAGGTTACTTAAACTACTAGTCCCCAGATCTCACAGAGCATACACCTAGGAGGCTACTTAAACTACTCGTCCCCAGATCTCACAGAGCATACACCTAGGAGGTTACTTAAACTACTAGTCCCCAGATCTCACAGAGCATACACCTAGGAGGTTACTTAAACTACTAGTCCCCAGATCTCACAGAGCATACACCTAGGAGGCTACTTAAACTACTAGTCCCCAGATCTCACAGAGCATACACCTAGGAGGTTATTTAAACTACTAGTCCCCAGATCTCACAGAGCATACACCTAGGAGGTTACTTAAACTACTAGTCCCCAGATCTCACAGAGCATACACCTAGGAGGTTACTTAAACTACTAGTCCACAGATCTCACAGAGCATACACCTAGAAGGTTACTTAAACTACTAGTCCACAGATCTCACAGAGCATACACCTAGGAGGCTACTTAAACTACTAGTCCCCAGATCTCACAGAGCATACACCTAGAAGGTTACTTAAACTACTAGTCCCCAGATCTCACAGA
>NC_052311.1:13660893-13665893 GCF_016432855.1 Salvelinus namaycush | reverse complement strand
AGAAAGCGAGAGAGAGAGAAAGCGAGAGAGAGAGAAAGCGCGAGAGAGAGAAAGCGCGAGAGAGAGAGAGAAAGCGCGAGAGAGAGAAAGCGAGAGAGAGAGAAAGCGAGAGAAAGCGAGAGAGAGAGAAAGCGAGAGAGAGAGAAAGCGAGAGAGAGAGAAAGCGAGAGAGAGAGAAAGCGAGAGAGAGAGAAAGCGAGAGAGAGAGAGAGAGAGAGAAGCGAGAGAGAGAGAGAAAGCGAGAGAGAGAGAAAGCGAGAGAGAAAGCGAGAGAGAGAGAGAGAGAGAAAGCGAGAGAGAGAGAGAGAGAGAGAGAAAGCGAGAGAGAGAGAGAGAGAAAGAGAAAGCGAGAGAAAGAGAAAGCGAGAGAGAGAGAAAGCGAGAGAGAGAAAGCGAGAGAGAGAGAAAGCGAGAGAGAGAGAAAGCGAGAGAGAGAGAAAGCGAGAGAGAGAGAACGCGAGAGAGAACGCGAGAGAGAACGCGAGAGAGAACGCGAGAGAGAACGCGAGAGAGAACGCGAGAGAGAGAACGCGAGAGAGAGAACGCGAGAGAGAGAACGCGAGAGAGAGAGAAAGCAAGAGAGCGAGAGAGAGAGAGAAAGCAAGAGAGCGAGAGAGAGAGAGAAAGCAAGAGAGCGAGAAAGCGAGAGAGAAAGCGAGAGAGCGAGAGAGAGAGAAAGCGAGAGAGCGAGAGAGCGAGAAAGCGAGAGAAAGCGAGAGAAAGCGAGAGAAAGCGAGAGAGAAAGCGAGAGAGAAAGCGAGAGAGAAAGCGAGAGAGAAAGCGAGAGAGAAAGCGAGAGAGAAAGCGAGAGAGAGAGAAAGCGAGAGAGAGAAAGCGAGAGAGAGAGAGAGAAAGCGAGAGAGAGAGAGAGAAAGCGAGAGAGAGAGAGAGAAAGCGAGAGAGAGAGAGAAAGAGAGAAAGCGAGAGAGAGAGAGAAAGAGAGAGAAAGAGAGAGAAAGAGAGAGAAAGAGAGAGAGAGAGAGCGAGAGAGAGAGAGAGAGAGAGCGAGAGAGAGCGAGAGAGAGAAAGCGAGAGAGAGAGAGAGAGAGAGAGAGAGAAAGCGAGAGAGAGAGAGAGAGAGAGAGAGAGAGAAAGCGAGAGAGCGAGAGAGAGAGAAAGCGAGAGAGAGAGAGAAAGCGAGAAAGCGAGAGAGAGAGAGAAAGCGAGAAAGCGAGAGAGAGAGAGAAAGCGAGAAAGCGAGAGAGAGAGAGAAAGCGAGAGAGAGAGAGAAAGCGAGAGAGAGAGAGAAAGCGAGAGAGAGAGAGAAAGCGAGAGAGAGAGAGAAAGCGAGAGAGAGAGAGAAAGCGAGAGAGAGAGAGAAAGCGAGAGAGAGAGAGAAAGCGAGAGAGAGAGAGAAAGCGAGAGAGAGAGAGAAAGCGAGAGAGAGAGAGAAAGCGAGAGAGAGAGAGAAAGCGAGAGAGAGAGAAAGCGAGAGAGAGAGAAAGCGAGAGAGAGAGAAAGCGAGAGAGAGAGAAAGCGAGAGAGAGAGAAAGCGAGAGAGAGAGAAAGCGAGAGAGAGAGAAAGCGAGAGAGAGAGAAAGCGAGAGAGAGAGAAAGCGAGAGAGAGAGAAAGCGAGAGAGCGAGAGAGAGAAAGCGAGAGAGCGAGAGAGAGAGAGAGAGAAAGCGAGAGAGAGAGAAAGCGAGAGAGAGAGAGAAAGAGAGAGAGAGAGAGAAAGCGAGAGAGAGAGAGAAAGCGAGAGAGAGAGAAAGCGAGAGAGAGAGAAAGCGAGAGAGAGAGAAAGCGAGAGAAAGCGAGAGAAAGCGAGAGAAAGCGAGAGAAAGCGAGAGAGAGAGAAAGCGAGAGAGAGAGAAAGAGAGAGAGAGAGAAAGCGAGAGAGAGAGAAAGCGAGAGAGAGAGAGAGAGAAAGCGAGAGAGAGAGAGAGAGAAAGCGAGAGAGAGAGAGAGAGAAAGCGAGAGAGAGAGAGCGAAAGCGAGAGAGAGAGAGCGAAAGCGAGAGAGAGAGAAAGCGAGAGAGAGAGAAAGCGAGAGAGAGAGAAAGCGAGAGAGAGAGAAAGCGAGAGAGAGAGAAAGCGAGAGAGAGAGAAAGCGAGAGAGAGAGAAAGCGAGAGAGAGAGAAAGCGAGAGAGAGAGAAAGCGAGAGAGAGAGAAAGCGAGAGAGAGAGAAAGCGAGAGAGAGAGAAAGCGAGAGAGAGAGAAAGCGAGAGAGAGAGAAAGCGAGAGAACGCGAGAGAAAGCGAGAGAACGCGAGAGAAAGCGAGAGAGAGAGAAAGCGAGAGAGAGAGAAAGCGAGAGAGAGAGAAAGCGAGAGAGCGAGAGAGAGAAAGCGAGAAAGCGAGAGAGAAAGCGAGAGAGAGAGAGAGAGAAAGCGAGAGAGAGAGAAAGCGAGAGAGAGAGAAAGCGAGAGAGAGAGAGAAAGCGAGAGAGAGAGAGAAAGCGAGAGAGAGAGAGAAAGCGAGAGAGAGCGAGAGAAAGCGAGAGAGAGCGAGAGAAAGCGAGAGAGAGCGAGAGAAAGCGAGAGAGAGAGAAAGCGAGAGAGAGAGAGAGAGAAAGCGAGAGAGAGAGAGAGAGAAAGCGAGAGAGAGAGAGAGAGAAAGCGAGAGAGAGAGAGAGAGAGAAAGCGAGAGAGAGAGAAAGCGAGAGAGAGAGAAAGCGAGAGAGAGAGAAAGCGAGAGAGAGAGAAAGCGAGAGAGAGAGAAAGCGAGAGAGAGAGAAAGCGAGAGAGAGAGAAAGCGAGAGAGAGAGAAAGCGAGAGAGAGAGAAAGCGAGAGAGAGAGAGAAAGCGAGAGAGAGAGAGAGAGAAAGCGAGAGAGAGAGAGAGAGAAAGCGAGAGAGAGAGAGAGAAAGCGAGAGAGAGAGAGAGAGAAAGCGAGAGAGAGAGAGAGAGAAAGCGAGAGAGAGAGAGAGAGAGAAAGCGAGAGAGAGAGAGAGAGAGAAAGCGAGAGAGAGAGAGAGAGAGAAAGCGAGAGAGAGAGAGAGAGAGAAAGCGAGAGAGAGAGAGAGAGAGAGAGAGAGAGAGAGAGAGAGAGAGAGAGAGAGAGAGAGAGAGAGAGAGAGAGAGAGAGAGAGCGAGAGAAAGCGAGCGAGAGAGAGAGAGAGAGAGAGCGAGAGAGAAAGCGAGAGAGAGCGAGAGAGAGCGAGAGAGAGAGCGAGAGAGAGAGAGAGAGAGAGCGAGAGAGAGAGCGAGAGAGAGAGAGAGAGAGCGAGAGAGAGAGCGAGAGAGAGAAAAGCGAGAGAGAGAGAGAGAAAGCGAGAGAGAGAGAGAGAAAGCGAGAGAGAGAGAGAGAGAAAGCGAGAGAGAGAGAGAGAAAGCGAGAGAGAGAGAGAGAAAGCGAGAGAGAGAGAGAGAAAGCGAGAGAGAGAGAGAGAAAGCGAGAGAGAGAGAGAGAAAGCGAGAGAGAGAGAGAGAAAGCGAGAGAGAGAGAGAGAAAGCGAGAGAGAGAGAGAGAAAGCGAGAGAGAGAGAGAGAAAGCGAGAGAGAGAGAGAGAGAAAGCGAGAGAGAGAGAGAGAAAGCGAGAGAGAGAGAGAGAAAGCGAGAGAGAGAGAGAGAAAGCGAGAGAGAGAGAGAGAAAGCGAGAGAGAGAGAGAGAAAGCGAGAGAGAGAGAGAGAAAGCGAGCGAGAGAGAGAGAAAGCGAGCGAGAGAGAGAAAGCGAGCGAGAGAGAGAAAGCGAGCGAGAGAGAGAAAGCGAGAGAGAGAGAAAGCGAGAGAGAGAGAAAGCGAGAGAGAGAGAAAGCGAGAGAGAGAGAAAGCGAGAGAGAGAGAAAGCGAGAGAGAGAGAAAGCGAGAGAGAGAGAAAGCGAGAGAGAGAGAAAGCGAGAGAGAGAGAAAGCGAGAGAGAGAGAAAGCGAGAGAGAGAGAAAGCGAGAGAGAGAGAAAGCGAGAGAGAGAGAAAGCGAGAGAGAGAGAAAGCGAGAGAGAGAGAAAGCGAGAGAGAGAGAGAGAGAGAAAGCGAGAGAGAGAGAGAGAGAGAAAGCGAGAGAGAGAAAGCGAGAGAGAGAGAAAGCGAGAGAGAGAGAAAGCGAGAGAGAGAGAAAGCGAGAGAGAGAGAAAGCGAGAGAGAGAGAAAGCGAGAGAGAGAGAAAGCGCGAGAGAGAGAAAGCGCGAGAGAGAGAGAGAAAGCGCGAGAGAGAGAGAGAAAGCGCGAGAGAGAGAGAGAAAGCGCGAGAGAGAGAGAGAAAGCGAGAGAGAGAGAAAGCGCGAGAGAGAGAGAGAAAGCGAGAGAGAGAGAAAGCGAGAGAGAGAGAAAGCGAGAGAGAGAGAAAGCGAGAGAGAGAGAAAGCGAGAGAGAGAGAAAGCGAGAGAGAGAGAAAGCGAGAGAGAGAGAAAGCGAGAGAGAGAGAGAAAGCGAGAGAGAGAGAAAGCGAGAGAGAAAGCGAGAGAGAGAGAGAGAGAGAAAGCGAGAGAGAGAGAGAGAGAGAGAGAAAGCGAGAGAGAGAGAGAGAGAAAGAGAAAGCGAGAGAAAGAGAAAGCGAGAGAGAGAGAAAGCGAGAGAGAGAAAGCGAGAGAGAGAGAAAGCGAGAGAGAGAGAAAGCGAGAGAGAGAGAAAGCGAGAGAGAGAAAGCGAGAGAGAGAGAACGCGAGAGAGAACGCGAGAGAGAACGCGAGAGAGAACGCGAGAGAGAGAACGCGAGAGAGAGAACGCGAGAGAGAGAACGCGAGAGAGAGAGAAAGCAAGAGAGCGAGAGAGAGAGAGAAAGCAAGAGAGCGAGAGAGAGAGAGAAAGCAAGAGAGCGAGAAAGCGAGAGAGAAAGCGAGAGAGCGAGAGAGAGAGAAAGCGAGAGAGCGAGAGAGCGAGAAAGCGAGAGAAAGCGAGAGAGAAAGCGAGAGAGAAAGCGAGAGAGAAAGCGAGAGAGAAAGCGAGAGAGAAAGCGAGAGAGAAAGCGAGAGAGAGAGAAAGCGAGAGAGAGAGAAAGCGAGAGAGAGAGAAAGCGAGAGAGAGAGAAAGCGAGAGAGAAAGCGAGAGAGAGAGAGAGAAAGCGAGAGAGAGAGAGAGAAAGCGAGAGAGAGAGAGAGAAAGCGAGAGAGAGAGAGAAAGAG
>NC_052311.1:13538393-13658393 GCF_016432855.1 Salvelinus namaycush | reverse complement strand
AAGCGAGAGAGAACGCGAGAGAGAGAACGCGAGAGAGAGAACGCGAGAGAGCGAGAAAGCAAGAGAGCGAGAGAGAGAGAGAAAGCGAGAGAGAGAGAGAGAAAGCGAGAGAGAGAAAGCGAGAGAAAGCGAGCGAGAGAAAGCGAGAGAAAGCGAGAGAGAGAGAAAGCGAGAGAGAGAGAAAGCGAGAGAGAGAGAAAGCGAGAGAGAGAGAGAGAGAGAGAGAGAGAGAGAGAGAGAGAGAGAGAGAGAGAGAGAGAGAAAGCGAGAGAGAGAGAGAGAGCGAGAGAGAGAGAGAAAGCGAGAGAGAGAGAGAAAGCGAGAGAGAGAGAGAAAGCGAGAGAGCGAGAGAGAGAAAGCGAGAGAGAAAGCGAGAGAGAAAGCGAGAGAGAAAGCGAGAGAGAAAGCGAGAGAGAAAGCGAGAGAGAAAGCGAGAGAGAGAGAAAGCGAGAGAGAGAGAAAGCGAGAGAGAGAGAAAGCGAGAGAGAGAGAAAGCGAGAGAGAGAGAGAGAGAGAGAGAGAAAGCGAGAGAGAGAGAGAAAGCGAGAAAGCGAGAGAGAGAGAGAAAGCGAGAGAGAGAGAGAGAAAGCGAGAGAGAGAGAGAAAGCGAGAAAGCGAGAGAGAGAGAGAAAGAGAGAGAGTCATGCTCAACATGAGCTCCTGATATATTTGATTTTTTTTGGTTTTTAGAATGAGATAAACACTCTAATCGAAGAAGAATTCCAGACAAGAAGTGATGAACAACAACTCTATACATTCAGAATAGAAAAAAAAGTAACTTTGCGCCTCAAGTTAAGAAGTTTTGAGTCTAGCTAGCTAGCTACACAACAAAGACCTAGCCAGCAGACTAACAAGCTAGCCAGAAGAAACGAGCTAGAACAAACCTAGCAAGGACAGTTAATACAACTACATCAAACGACCAAACTGAGTGAGTAAACCAAAAAGGAGCACGGACTAACTGTAAACATATCTTCAGTTTTTTGTGTGAGGATTTTTCACTCTTTTTGCTGTTTTTTGAACTAAAGTAGCGCGAACAGCAGACAAACAAATCGGTTGCCATGGCAACGGGGCAGCAGAACAGCGCAGCAGCAGTGGGAGTAGCAGAGCGCACAGACACCATGTCCCCACTCCCCCTCAGCGCAGAATCCATTCTCTACCCAAAAAAGGCCAAAAATGACACAATGAGGAAAGCTTTTAAACAGAAACTACTAGAGGAGAGGCCAGAAACCCTTTTTGCAGACCTCTACAAAAACGGTGACGTGAGTAATCTCATCTTCCTCACTGACCAGCCAAATGCATGGCGCTCAGCAGTCTGCTCTCACTACCCATGCATAAAGAAAGAGGGAATCTGTAATGGGTGGAAGCTGAAAATCAAAGAGACAGACGACCCTGACAGCACCATGATAACAATCAACCTCTACAAGACTGGAACTGTCATGGTGCAAGGTAACATTAGGCTGTTTGAAACAGACTTTCAGACCATTAAGGAGAGAGCGGAGAGAGAGAAGGACACCACCAGTGACATGCCCTCCCACAACACAAACTCCACCCTCACCCCTACCCTCCCCACCCACAAAGGCACATCCAGCACCTCTCTTCCCACCACAGTGGAGGACACGCCCCAGGAGGAGAGCGACCCCCTCAGTGCAGAGCAGGCTCAGGCCCTCCTCACCACCATGGCTGCCATGAGGGATGAGTTCACCAAACTGGAGGGGGAGGTGGTCCTGCTCAGGGAGAGCGTGAGCAAACAGCAACCAGACAACCACACCTTAGAGGAGCTCCTAACCAAGGTGAGGACAGAGCAGGACAGCAGCCTTGCAACACAGCTGAAAGAGGTTCAGCAAGAGAGAGACGGACTCAAGAGAGAGCTGGCTGATCTAACAAAGGAGGTGAGAGAGCTCCAAAAAGACAGGCAGAGCAGCAATAAGGAGCTGACCGCACTAAGAGAGGAGCTGCAGGAGAGAAAGAGAGCAGAGGACAGGCTGCAGGAGCAGATAGATCACCACCCTATGACCTGCCCTCACACAGCAGAGGAGCCCAGCTCAACCAGCCAGACTTCCCCAGCCCTGCCTGCTGCACCCCTCCTCCCCAACCCACAGAACAGCCTCCCACTGACAGTGGCACCGACACAGACCAGCCACACCCCAGCTCCAACACCCACCAGCCCCCACTCTGCCCCCCCCAGTCCAGAAGAAACACTGGCTGACATCGTCCTGTTAATGGACTCAAATGGGAAGTATGTTCAGGAGAAGAAACTTTTCCCTAGACACAAAACGAGAAAGGTGTGGTGCCCAACAACGCAGAGTGCCATGGAGCTGCTTGATAAGGCCCATCTCGGGTCGCCAAGCCACATAATCATACATACCGGAAGCAACGACCTGCGTGCTCAGCAGGAGAGGGTGGCGACTTCACTACGGGGAGTGATTGAGAAGGCCTCCGCAATCTTCCCCAACACAAGAATCATAGTGTCAACCCTTCTACAGAGGAGGGACTTCCACCCTGCCACAATCCAAAGAATAAACGCCAGCCTATCCCGGGACTGTGCCCTGCGACCCAATGTACACCTGGCCCACCATCCCACCCTCGATCTGGACTGTCTCTATGACCATGTTCACCTGTACAGGGAGACAGTCCCCATCCTTGCCAAGACTCTCAAGGACGTCGCTTTAAACCGCAGCCCGACCTCTCCACCCAGGAACAGCGGAGCAATCTCCACCCCGCCGAGATCACCGAGACAACATCCCGGACCAGCACCCTGGACCCCCCAGCCACGACCACAGCACCACCAACCTCAATGCCCACCACAGCCAGCGCAGCACAGACCACCCCAGCCCAGCTTCAGAGCCACCCAGACGAGGCCTCCCACCCCCCTGCCCCCCACCGCAGACCCACACCTGGAGGAGCCACAGCCCAGCAGGCAGAGCTACGCACAGGCTGTGAGAGGAGCAACTGGCCCAGCCCCCACCAACCAAATGAGTGACATCAAACAAATGCTGAGTCTACTATGCTCACATGTGATGGGCCGAGGGTCATGGTAAGATGAGCACATGAACTCCACCATTCTCACACTACATCCACCCAAGTGGCATGACACAAATTCTATCTTAAATTATAAACAAATCACATTTGCAAAATAAGAGTTTACTTTAATTGAAAAGTCCTATTTTAATGGTTCTTCTTGGATTGTGAGTGTTTGTCTCATTTTGAAAGGTAAAGAAAAGAAAAGAAAAAAAAAAAGTTATGAAGTCTTTTTACGTTGCATGTTGGAATTTACAAGGATTGAAGTCCTCTGCTTTTGGGCTAAAGAGCAGAAACCCAGACTTCATGAAAGAAATTGATGATGTTGATATTGTAGTACTACAGGAAACATGGTGCAGAGGTGATGTTTCCACTGGCTGTCCACTAGGTTATAGGGAGATAATCATACCATCCACTAAATTAAAAGGAATCAAACAGGGCAGAGACTCAGGGGGAATGCTAATATGGTATAAATCTGAACTAATTAATTCAATCGAATTGATCAAAACAGGAGAATTCTTTATCTGGTTAAAAATCAACAAGGAGGCTATCTTGACAGATAAAAACGTCTTCCTCTGTGCCACATACATTCCCCCCTCAGAGTCACCCTACTTCAATGAAGAGAGTTTCTCCATTCTAGAGGGGGAGATTAGTCACTTTCAGGCCCAAGGCAACGTACTGGTCTGTGGAGACCTGAATGCTAGAACAGCAGAAGAACAAGACACTATTAACAGTCATGGGGATAAACACCTACCAGGAAGCAATAACCTTTCCCTCCCCACATACCCCCACAGAAACAACTATGACAAAGTGAAAAACAAAAACGGAGTACAGCTCCTGAGGCTCTGTCGAACACTGGGTCTGTACATAGTCAATGGCAGGCTGAGAGGAGACTCTTTTGGTAGGTACACCTACAGCTCATCTCTTGGCAGCAGCACTGTAGACTACTTCCTCACCGACCTAAACCCAGAGTCTCTCAGAGCCTTCACAGTCAGCCCACTAACACCTCTCTCAGACCACAGTAAAATCACAGTGTATCTGAGAAGAGCAGAACCCAACCATGAAGCATCACGGCCCAATAAATTACATGGTACTAAACAAGCCTATAGATGGAGTGCAAACAGTACAGACATCTACCAAAAAGCAATTAGTAGCCAAAAAATACAATCTCTCCTGGACAACTTTTTAGCCTTAACATTCTCCTTCAGCAATGAAGGTGTAAATTTGGCCGTTAGGAACATAAACTTTATATTTGACAAATTAGCCTCCTTGGCTAATCTAAAGAAGCATAAGAGCAAACCAAAAATAACAGATAATGAAAAATGGTTTGATAAGGATTGCAAAAATCTAAGAAAGTCATTGAGAAATATATCTAATCAAAAACACAGAGAACCAGACAACAAAAATATACGCCTTCAATATGGAGAAACACTGAAGCAATACAAACGCACCCTAAGAACAAAAAAGGAACAGCACATTAGAAATCAGCTGGATGGAATTGAGGAATCCATAGAATCAAACCACTTCTGGGAGAATTGGAATAAATTAAACAAACCTCATCATGAGGAATTGGCTATCCAAAATGGGGATATGTGGAGAAATCACTTTGCAAACCTCTACAGCAATATAACAAAGAGCCCAGAACAAAAAGATATACAAGAAAAATTACAAATCCTTGAATTAGCAGTCAAAGACTATCAGAATCCTGTGGATACCCCAATTACAGAAGAAGAATTATTGGAAAAACTATGCAATCTCCAACCCAAAAAGGCCTGTGGTGCTGATGGTATTTTAAATGAAATGATCAAATATACAGACCACAAATTCAAATTGGCTATACTCAAACTCTTCAACATTATCCTCACTGCAGGTATTTTCCCTGATATTTGGAACCAGGGATTGATCACACCAATCTATAAAAATGGAGACAAATTTGACCCAAATAATTACAGAGGAATTTGCGTTAACAGCAACTTGGGGAAAATTCTCTGCAGTATTATAAATAGCAGACTACATCATTTCCTTGACGAACACAACGTCCTAAGCAGAAGCCAGATTGGATTTCTAAAAAATTATCGTACAACAGACCACATTTACACCCTCCACACTCTAATTGATAAACAAGTTAACCAAAACAAAGGCAAAATCTACTCGTGTTTTGTAGATTTCAAGAAAGCATTTGATTCAATTTGGCACGAAGGTCTTTTTTATAAACTAATAGAAAGTGGTATTGGAGGGAAAACATATGATTTTATTAAATCAATGTACACTAAAAACAAATGTGCGGTTAAAATTGGCAACAAGCAAACAGACTTCTTCTCTCAGGGGCGTGGAGTGAAACAGGGCTGCCCAATAAGTCCAACATTATTTAACATCTACATTAATGAATTGGCAAAAATATTAGAAGAATCGGCAGCACCTGGTATCACCCTACACAACACTGAAATCAAGTGTCTGCTGTACGCAGATGACCTGGTGCTGCTGTCTCCCACTAAAGAGGGGTTACAGCAGCACCTAGATCGTCTTCACAGGTTCTGTCAGACCTGGGCTCTGACCGTTAACCTAAAAAAAACAAATATAATGATATTCCAAAAAAGGTCGGGAAATAAGGATGACAAATATAAATTCTATTTGGACACAGTTCTATTAGAACACACCAAAAACTACACATATCTAGGACTAAATATCAGCAACACAGGTAGCTTTCACATGGCTGTGAATGAGCTGAGAGACAAAGCAAGAAGAGCATTCTATGCCATTAAAAGGAACATCAAAATTGAAATTCCAATTAGAATCTGGCTCAAAATTTTTCAATCAGTTATAGAACCAATTGCTCTATATGGCAGTGAAGTATGGGGTCCACTCTCTAATAATGAATTTACCAAATGGGACAAACATCCAATTGAAATATTGCATGCAGAGTTTTGCAAGACTGTATTGCAAGTACAAAGAAAAACTCCAAATAACACATGTAGGGCAGAATTGGGCCAATACCCCCTCCTCATTCGAATAGAAAAAAGAGCCATCAAATATTACAACCATCTAAAAACAAGTGACCCCAAAACATTCCATCACACAGCTCTACAATGTCAAGAGATGAAACCAGAGAAGAGTCCCCTCAGCCAGCTAGTTCTGAGGCTCAGTTCACCAACCCAAACCAACCCCATAGAGCCTCGGGACAGCCCTCAGAAAATCTGGCCCAACCAAATCATCACAAAACAAAAAGAAAAATATATCACCTATTGGAAAGACACCACAAAAAATCAAAGTAAACTTCAATGCTATTTGGCTCTAAACAGACAGTACATGGTGGCAGACTATCTGACCACTGTGACTGATAGAAAACTGAGGAAAACATTGACTAGGTACAGACTCAGTGAGCACAGTCTGGCTATAGAGACCGGTCGTCACAGACAAACCTGGCTGCCCAGAGAGGACAGGCTGTGCTCACTCTGCTCCAGGGGAGAGGTAGAGACAGAGGTGCATTTCCTACTACACTGTGACAAATACTCAGACCTAAGAGCATATTTCTTTCCCAAAATTATAACTCAATACAAAGAATTTGAAACTATAAAAGATGAAGAAAAAATCAAATATTTATTGGGTGAAAAGCCAAAATGTGCAGTTTTGGCAGCCAAATATGTGTCCTCCTGCCACAACCTGAGGGACAGCCAGTGAAAAATGCAAAGTAATGTTGATAATATTTCCCATTTAGCTTAGTTTTGTTTTGTCTTTCATACCAGGTCATATGTCTTCTCAAGTCATGTTGACACTGGTCTACTACCATTGATTTAATATATTGTTGTTCTGATTAATATTGTTGTTGTAGTTGCTGTTAATGGTAATCCCATGTCCACTACTACTATTATTATTACTGTTGGTTCCACCATTTATTTATATATAAATATATATATATTTTGTATATATATACATATATATTAGATTTTTATTTTTCGATATGTATACTTTGACAATGTAAGTAATAATGAACTTGCCATGTCAATAAAGTCAATTGAATTGAATTGAAAGAGAGAGAGAGAGAGAGAAACCGAGAGAGAGAGAGAGAGAGAGAGAGAAAGCGAGAGAGAAAGCGAGAGAGAGAGAAAGCGAGAGAGAGAGAGAAAGCGAGAGAGAGAGAGAGAAAGCGAGAGAGAGAAAGCGAGAGAGAGAAAGCGAGAGAACGCGAGAGAAAGCGAGAGAGAGAGAAAGCGAGAGAGAGAGAAAGCGAGAGAGAGAGAAAGCGAGAGAGAGAGAAAGCGAGAGAGAGAGAAAGCGAGAGAGAGAGAAAGAGAGAGAGAGAGAAAGCGAGAGAAAGCGAGAGAGAGAGAAAGCGAGAGAGAGAGAGAACGCGAGAGAGAGAGAACGCGAGAGAGAGAGAAAGCGAGAGAGAGAGAACGCGAGAGAGAGAGAAAGCGAGAGAGAGAGAAAGCGAGAGAGAACGCGAGAGAGAGAACGCGAGAGAGAGAACGCGAGAGAGCGAGAAAGCAAGAGAGCGAGAGAGAGAGAGAAAGCGAGAGAGAGAGAGAGAAAGCGAGAGAGAGAAAGCGAGAGAAAGCGAGCGAGAGAAAGCGAGAGAGAGAAAGCGAGAGAGAGAGAAAGCGAGAGAGAGAGAAAGCGAGAGAGAGAGAAAGCGAGAGAGAGAGAAAGCGAGAGAGAGAGAGAGAGAGAGAGAGAAAGCGAGAGAGAGAGAGAGAGAGAGAGAGAGAGAAAGCGAGAGAGAGAGAGAAAGCGAGAGAGCGAGAGAGAGAAAGCGAGAGAAAGCGAGAGAGCGAGAGAGAGAAAGCGAGAGAAAGCGAGAGCGAGAGAGAAAGCGAGAGAGAAAGCGAGAGAGAAAGCGAGAGCGAGAGAAAGCGAGAGCGAGAGAAAGCGAGAGAGAGAGAAAGCGAGAGAGAGAGAAAGCGAGAGAGAGAGAGAGAGAGAGAGAGAAAGCGAGAGAGAGAAAGCGAGAAAGCGAGAGAGAGAGAGAAAGCGAGAGAGAGAGAGAGAGAAAGCGAGAGAGAGAGAGAAAGCGAGAAAGCGAGAGAGAGAGAGAAAGAGAGAGAAAGAGAGAGAGAGAGAGAAACCGAGAGAGAGAGAGAGAGAGAGAGAAAGCGAGAGAGAGAGAGAGCGAGAGAAAGCGAGAGAGAGCGAGAGAGAGAGCGAGAGAAAGCGAGAGAGAGCGAGAGAGAGAGCGAGAGAAAGCGAGAGAGAGAGAGAAAGCGAGAGAGAAAGCGAGAGAGAGAGAGAGAAAGCGAGAGAGAAAGCGAGAGAGAGAGAGAGAAAGCGAGAGAGAGAGAGAGAAAGCGAGAGAGAGAGAGAGAGAGAGAGAGAGAGAAAGCGAGAGAGAGAGAGAGAGAAAGCGAGAGAGAGAGAGAGAGAAAGCGAGAGAGAGAGAGAGAGAGAGAAAGCGAGAGAGAGAGAGAAAGCGAGAGAGAAAGCGAGAGAGAGAAAGCGAGAGAGAGAGAAAGCGAGAGAGAGAGAGAAAGAGAGAAAGCAAGAGAGAGAGAGAAAGCGAGAGAAAGAGAAAGAGAGAGAGAGCGAGAGAAAGCGAGAGAGAGAGAGAGAGAGACAGATCAGACCTATGCCACTCCTGCCCACCCCATGCACCCCACCCCCGCAAAGAGGGCATCAACATGGAAGTCACACATACGCCCAGGTAGTGAGCGGGCAAACAGGCCCAACCCTCACTCTTACACTCGCCCAAGCCAACGGCATGTACCAGATGCTCAGCAGGCTCTGCTCACACTTACTGGCCTGAGGCCAAACCACACGGCCAACAACATTGGACACTTTATGGAACAAAAAGCCTTCACTATATCATCCTGGAATATCCAAGGCCTGAGGTCATCTGCCTTTGGCCTAAAGAGCAGGAACCCGGACTTCACCAAAGAAATCGGTAATGCAGACATTGTCATCCTGCAAGAAACATGGTATAGCGGAGACGGACCCACTGGTTGCCCTCTAGGTTACAGAGAGCTGGTAGTCCCATCCACCAAACTACCAGATGTGAAACAGGGAAGGGACTCAGGGGGAATGCTAATTTGGTATAGAGCAGACCTAACTCACTCCATTAAATTAATCAAAACAGGAACATTTTACATTTGGCTAGAAATTCAAAAGGAAATTATCTTAACAGAGAAAAATGTCCTCCTGTGTGCTACCTATATCCCCCCACTAGAATCCCCATACTTTAATAAAGACAGCTTCTCCATCCTGGAGGGGGAAATCAATAATTTCCAGGCCCAGGGACATGTATTAGTCTGTGGCGACCTAAATGCCAGAACTGGACAAGAACCTGACACCCTCAGCACACAGGGGGACAAACACCTGCCTGCAGGTGACAGCATTCCCTCCCCCATATGCCCCCCTAGGCACAACTATGACAACATAACCAACAAAAACGGGTCACAACTCCTGCAGCTCTGTCGCACGCTGGGTATGTACATAGTCAATGGTAGGCTTCGAGGGGACTCCTATGGTAGGTTCACCTATAGCTCATCTCTTGGCAGTAGCACTGTAGACTACTTTATCACTGACCTCAACCCAGAGTCTCTCAGAGCGTTCACAGTCAGCCCACTGACACCCCTATCAGACCACAGCAAAATCACAGTCTACTTGAACAGAGCAATACTCAATCATGAGGCATCAAAGCCAAAGGAACTGAGTAACATTAAGAAATGCTATAGATGGAAAGAATGCAGTTTGGAAACCTACCAAAAAACAATTAGGCAACAGCAAATTCAATCCCTTTTAGACAACTTCCTGGGTAAAATGTTCCACTGCAATAGTGAAGGTGTAAACTTGGCAGTAGAAAATCTTAACAGTATATTTGACCTCTCAGCTTCCCTATCAAATCTAAAAATCTCAAATAGAAAACCGAAGAAAATTAACAACAATGACAAATGGTTTGATAAAGAATGCAAAAATCTAAGAAATAAATTGAGAAACCTGTCCAACCAAAAACATAGAGACCCGGAAAACCTGAGTCTACGCCTTCACTATGGTGAATCACTAAAACAATACAGAAATACACTACGGAAAAAGAAGGAACAGCACGTCAGAAATCAGCTCAATGTAATTGAAGACTCCATAGACTCTAACCAATTCTGGGAAAATTGGAAAACACTAAACAAACAACAACACGAAGAATTATCTATCCAAAATGGAGATGTATGGGTAAACCACTTCTCCAATCTTTTTGGCTCTATAACAAAGAATAAAGAGCAAAAACATATACATGATCAAATACAAATCCTAGAATCAACTATTAAAGACTACCAGAACCCACTGGATTCTCCAATTACCTTGAATGAGTTACAGGACAAAATAAAAACCCTCCAACCCAAAAAGGCCTGTGGTGTTGATGGTATCCTTAATGAAATGATCAAATATACAGACAACAAATTCCAATTGGCTATACTAAAACTCTTTAACATCGTCCTTAGCTCTGGCATCTTCCCCAATATTTGGAACCAAGGACTGATCACCCCAATCCACAAAAGTGGAGACAAATTTGACCCCAATAACTACCGTGGAATATGCGTCAACAGTAACCTTGGTAAAATACTCTGCATTATCATTAACAGCAGACTCGTACATTTCCTCAATGAACACAATGTACTGAGCAAATGTCAAATTGGCTTTTTACCAAATTACCGTACAACAGACCATGTATTCACCCTACACACCCTAATTGAGAACCAAACAAACCAAAACAAAGGCAAAGTCTTCTCATGCTTTGTTGATTTCAAAAAAGCCTTCGACTCAATTTGGCATGAGGGTCTGCTATACAAATTGATGGAAAGTGGTGTTGGGGGTAAAACATACGACATTATAAAATCCATGTACACAAAAAACAAGTGTGCGGTTAAAATTGGCAAAAAACACACACATTTCTTCACACAGGGTCGTGGGGTGAGACAGGGATGCAGCTTAAGCCCCACCCTCTTCAACATATATATCAACGAATTGGCGCGGGCACTAGAACAGTCTGCAGCACCCGGTCTCACCCTACTAGAATCCGAAGTCAAATGTCTACTGTTTGCTGATGATCTGGTGCTTCTGTCACCAACCAAGGAGGGCCTACAGCAGCACCTAGATCTTCTGCACAGATTCTGTCAGACCTGGGCCCTGACAGTAAATCTCAGTAAGACCAAAATAATGGTGTTCCAAAAAAGGTCCAGTCGCCAGGACCACAAATTCCATCTAGACACCGTTGCCCTAGAGCACACAAAAAACTATACATACCTCGGCCTAAACATCAGCACCACAGGTAACTTCCACAAAGCTGTGAACGATCTGAGAGACAAGGCAAGAAGGGCCTTCTATGCCATCAAAAAGGAACATAAATTTCAACATACCAATTAGGATCTGGCTAAAAATACTTGAATCAGTCATAGAGCCCATTGCCCTTTATGGTTGTGAGGTCTGGGGTCCGCTCACCAACCAAGATTTCACAAAATGGGACAAACACCAAATTGAGACTCTGCATGCAGAATTCTGCAAAAATATCCTCCGTGTACAACGTAGAACACCAAATAATGCATGCAGAGCAGAATTAGGCCGATACCCACTAATTATCAAAATCCAGAAAAGAGCCGTTAAATTCTACAACCACCTAAAAGGAAGCGATTCCCAAACCTTCCATAACAAAGCCATCACCTACAGAGAGATGAACCTGGAGAAGAGTCCCCTAAGCAAGCTGGTCCTAGGGCTCTGTTCACAAACACAAACCACAGAGCCCCAGGACAACAGCACAATTAGACCCAACCAAATCATGAGAAAACAAAAAGATAATTACTTGACACATTGGAAAGAATTAACAAAAAAACAGAGCAAACTAGAATGCTATTTGGCCCTAAACAGAGAGTACACAGTGGCAGAATACCTGACCACTGTGACTGACCCAAACTTAAGGAAAGCTTTGACTATGTACAGACTCAGTGAGCATAGCCTTGCTATTGAGAAAGGCCGCCGTAGGCAGACATGGCTCTCAAGAGAAGACAGGCTATGTGCACACTGCCCACAAAATGAGGTGGAAACTGAGCTGCACTTCCTAACCTCCTGCCCAATGTATGACCATATTAGAGAGACATATTTCCCTCAGATTACACAGATCCACAAAGAATTTGAAAACAAATCCAATTTTGATAAACTCCCATATCTACTGGGAGAAATTCCACAGTGTGCCATCACAGCAGCAAGATTTGTGACCTGTTGCCACAAGAAAAGGGCAACCAGTGAAGAACAAACAGCATTGTAAATACAACCCATATTTATGCTTATTTATTTTAACTTGTGTGCTTTAACCATTTGTACATTGTTACAACACTGTGTATATATAATATAACATTTGTAATGTCTTTATTGTTTTGAAACTTCTGTATGTGTAATGTTTACTGTTAATTTGTATTGTTTATTTCACTTTTGTATAATATCTACCTCACTTGCTTTGGCAATGTTAACACATGTTTCCCATGCCAATAAAGCCCCTTGAATTGAATTGAATTGAATTGAGAGAGAAAGCGAGAGAGCGAGAGAGAGAGAGAGAGAAAGCGAGAGAGAGAGAGAAAGCGAGAGAGAGAGAGAGAAAGCGAGAGAGAGAGAGAGAGAGAGAGAGAGAGAGAGAAAGCGAGAGAGAGAGAGAGAGAGAAAGCGAGAGAGAGAGAGAGAGAAAGCGAGAGAGAGAGAGAGAGAGAAAGCGAGAGAGAGAGAGAAAGCGAGAGAGAGAGAGAAAGCGAGAGAGAGAGAGAGAGAAAGCGAGAGAGAGAGAGAGAGAGAGAGAGAGAGAGAGAGAGAAAATTCCAAGTTCCAAATTAAGCAGCAGCAGCTGAAAAGATGAGCTCCTAAAAATATTGAAATTTATATGGTTTTTAGAGTAAAGTACATCGAAAAAAGCAAAAGAAAACTGCTAGACAGAATAGGAGACCAAACAAGCAGCAAACAAAGAAGAAAGGATTCTGAAAAAGTAACAATTTTTCATAAAATTCTACAGTTTTCTTAGCTAGCTAAGTTGTTTACCTGTTGCTAGGCAGTTGCTAGGGACTCTCCTGAAAGAAGCTAGCTAGCTAACAAGGAGTGTCTAGTTGACAGAAGAGAAGAAGGGACAAAGTGGGACAAAATAAGGACAGAAGAAAAGGGAAAGGGGACATCAAGGTGAAGTAGTCCTCTAAAGACATAAAAGACAATAATACAAGAAACAACACTTCTATTGCAACATTGTAGCCAACATCACCAGCGTTGCTATGGAAATTGTTTACCCACCAGACATCAAAACAGAGAAAGCTAAGAAAAGTTTCAAAGGTTTGTTGATGGGACAGAACCATGAATGCCTGTTTGCAGATCTTACCAGTTGCAAAACAAGAGCAAATTTAATTTTTAATACCAAACGAGGGCACATATGGAAAAGGGTTATTTGCAACCATTTCCCTTTCTCAAAAAAGAGAGGCATCAGCCAAGGATGTCAGATCAGCATTTTTGAAGAAGCTGACCCTAGCAACACATATCAAATAGTAAACGTATATAATAATGGAACTGTATTGATACAAGGCAATGATTCAAGCCTCCAGGCTTTTGAGAATAGGTTTACTACCCTAAAAGCAGAAGCTGAAATCATCTCAGAAACTGAGGAAAAAGTCAAGGAGGGAGATGACGGTGAAAAGCAGGCCCCAACGGTCTCTGTGACCCAGCAAGAAGCCCTCAGTGTCCCTCTACCTACCTCACCTGCAGCAGACAGAGCCAAGGACATGCCTACAACACCAAGAACACCTGCTATGCAACGTTTCCACAACACCCTCTCTCTAGTCGAAGCAGAGGTCATAGAACTCAGAGAGAACATGCTTCAAGAGGAGGACACTGTCCAGAAACTTAAAGAAGAGATGAAACAGTTCAAGGAGGAGAGCAGAGCATCTATTGCTAAACTAGAAAGCAGAATGGACAAACTGAGTCAGACAAATGATGACCTCAGAGACCATCTGAGCACAACAAGAAAGGAGCTAGAACAAAGAGAGAGATACATTGACCTCCTCAACCAGCAGCGAGTCATTATGTCCTCTGCATCTGGAGAACATGTCCACCAGCTTGGCATAACACAAGCAGAACCCGAGACCAGCATGGCCTCCACCACACAGCCTGATGACACTGCACCAGCCTACCAGTCTGCTCCAGCCCAGGTCAGCCAACCAGCCTCTCAGTCTGCTCCAACACAGTGTGCTCCAGCCCAGGTCAGAATACCAGTCTCCCAGTCTGCTCCAGCACAGGTCAGAATACCAGTCTCCCAGTCTGCTCCAGCACAGGTCAGAATACCAGTCTCCCAGTCTGCTCCAGCACAGTGTGCTCCAGCCCAGGTCAACCTACCAGCCTCTCAGTCTGCTCCAGCCCAGGTCAGCCAACCAGCCTCTCAGTCTGCTCCAGCCCAGGTCAGCCAACCAGCCTCTCAGTCTGCTCCAACACAGTGTGCTCCAGCCAAGGTCAGAATACCAGCCTCCCAGTCTGCTCCAGCCCAGGTCAGAATACCAGTCTCCCAGTCTGCTCCAGCCAGACAGTCACCCACAACTGCAATCCTTATTGATTCAAATGGGAAGTTCTTAGTCCAGGAAAGATTATTCCCTAGACACCAGGTGTATAAGTTCTGGTGTCCTACAACTGACAGTGCAATGCAGCTACTCAGTCAGACCAGGATTGACACCCTCGACAACATCATCATCCACACTGGCACAAACGACCTTCATGCCAAAGGTGAAGATGTATCTGGGGCAGTGAGAAGAGTGGCAGAACGGGCACAGGCTGTGTTCCCAACAACCAATATAGTTGTGTCCACCCTCCTACCAAGAAAAGACTTCCCAGGACAGTTGATCGACAAAATAAATCAACAGATCACTGTGGACTGTGCCTCACTACTCAACGTCAGAACGGCTCACCACCCCACTCTGACATGTCAACACTTATACGATAATGTACATCTTGATCAGGACAGTGTCAGAACCTTTGCCAAGGACCTAAAAGATGCAACACTTGGCAGGGACCCACACACCCATCACCCCAGCAACAGAGGTCCCCCGCCCCACCTTCTGAAACAACAGTACCTCCACCATCCCCAGGAGAAAAGAGCCAGACACGGCTTATTACAGCACAGCTCTACTAGACCAGGCCCAACACAACACAGATTTACGAGACCAGGGCCTTCACAACACAGCTCTACTAGACCAGGCCCATCTCACAACACAGATTTACGAGACCAGACCCGCATCAGGACAACACGACTAGACCAGGCCCAACACAACACAGCTCTACTAGACCAGGCCCATCACAACACAGCTCTACTAGACCAGGCCCATCACAACACAGATTTACGAGACCAGACCCGCCTCAGGACAGCACGACTAGACCCGGCCCATCACAACACAGCTCTACTAGACCAGGGCCTTCACAACACAGCTCTACTAGACCAGGCCCATCACAACACAGCTCTACTGGACCAGGCCCATCACAACACAGCTCTACTAGACCAGGCCCATCAGAACACAGCTCTACTGGACCAGGCCCATCACAACACAGCTCTACTAGACCAGGCCCATCACAACACATCTCAACTGGACCTGGCCCATCACAACACAGCTCTACTGGACCTGGCCCGTCACAACACATCTCTACTGGACCTGGCCCATCACAACACAGCTCTGACCACTACTCCAGGGTCGGACAGAACACTGTCCTTCAGAGAAGTACACCACATGATGCAGTCCACACCATGTATCATTCAGATCATCAGCCTACATATGCTGAGGTAACCTCTGGCAAAAGACACCTAGAACAGTCAGAGATAGGAGAGGTGCGCCAACTACTGCATCTAATATGCAGACTACTGAGCTAGACAGACCCTTTAATTCACGGGCACACACACACACACAGGGTTGCAGATTGCATTGTACTTATTTTTTGTGCAGTCTTATTCCATTCTTATTAATTTGTTTACAACTATTCTTAATTTTATTGGCACCGGTATAATAATAATATTTATATATAATGGTGTGTGTATGTATGTATGTATGTATGTATGTATGTATGTATGTATGTATGTATGTATGTATGTATGTATGTGTGTGTGTGTGTGTGTGTGTGTGTGTGTGTGTGTGTATGTATGCGTATATATATATGTATGTATGTGTATATATATATGTATGTATGTGTATATATATATATATATATATATATATATATATATATATATATATATATATATATATATATATATATATATTATTTTGTATTGTTTTCAATGTACTTTACTCAAACCAGTGAATATCACTTATTATAAATGAGATCATTAACTATCAGCTCTTGGAATATCCAGGGACTTTACTCTTCACATTTTGGTTATAAAACAACAAATCCAGAATTTATTAAAAACATCAAAGGACAGGACATCATAATCCTACTGGAAACATGGTGTCGTGGAGACATAGATACTCAGTGTCCCTCAGGCTATAGAGAAAGTTTACTACCATCAATCAAACATAAAAATGTTAAACGGGGCCGAGACTCAGGTGGAATCATCATTTGGCATAAGCAGGACTTGGCACTAAATGAAATGAAAAAAGGTACCAGTCACATTTGGCTAAAACTTAACAAAGGTACAATCTATTGTGATAATGACGTGTACATATGTGCAGCTTATGCTCCTCCTTCAGATTCACCATATTATGATAATCAGTTTTTTGACAATCTCCATACAGAAATCATTACATTTCAGGCAGAGGGTAAAGTGCTTCTTTGTGGAGATTTCAATGCAAGAACAGGTTCTGAGCCTGACTACACTGATGCGGGAGGTAACCACCACATATTTGGTCACCCCTCCTTGTACAGTAGCCCTATTATAAATAATAGAAACAGTCCTGACCAAATACTGAACAAAAATGGGAAGGAGTTAGTGCATCTCTGTCGAGCCTTAGGCCTGTACATGCTTAATGGTAGAATCAGAGGGGACTCTTTAGGTCAGTTTACTTACTGCTCAGCTCTTGGGACAAGTGTAGTCGATTATGCCATCACGGACATTGACCCCTCCTCCATTAGTGCATTCACTGTCAGACCACAGACACCATTGTCAGATCACAGTCAGATCAACGTGTTTTTGAAGAAATTAACCAGCAATATTCATTCAAAAAAACTGCCCAATAAACTCTTCAACATAAACCAATCATACAGATGGGCTCCAAACAGTGCAGAGAGATTCATTGAAACATTGAACTCAAAAGAAATGATGAACTCTATTCAGTTTTTCAATAACTCACAATACCAAAACAATAAAGATGGTGTCAATTCGGCTACTCTAAACATCAACTGCATATTCCAAAAAGCAGCATCGAAAGCAAATTTGAGAAAACCAAAGAAATGCAACATCAGAAACAAAAAACAAAATGTTTCTGACAAATGGTTTGATAATGAATGTAAAACAATTAGAAAACACCTAAGACAAATGTCAAACAAAAAACATAAGCAGCAAAACAACCCAGAGCTACGATATGAATACTTTGAAACTCTGAAACAGTATAAACATACACTGAAACGCAAGAAACTGAATTATACCAACAAGACACTTGATGAAATTGAAAACGCAATTGACCAAAATCAGTTCTGGGACATGTGGAACAATTTAAGCACAACAAAGCCACAAGAATTAGCCATACAAGATGTAGGAATTTGGAAAACTTATTTTGATAATCTATACAAAAACATCCCACAAAAAGACTTAAAACAGAACCAATTAGAAATTAAAGAAAAATTGAAAATCCTTGAATCAGTCATTAAAAATAACCAAAATCCATTAGATTACCCAATAACCCAACAAGAACTAAATGAAAAGCTCAAATCTATTAAATCAAAGAAGGCTTGTGGTCTAGACAACATCAGAAATGAAATGCTGAAAAACAGCACACCTGAGTTGCAAAATGCTGTGCTTAAATTGTTCAACATGGTTTTAACTTCTGGCTGCTTCCCTGATGTCTGGAACCAGGGGCTCATCTCCCCTATCCACAAAAGTGGAGACAAATCAGACCCCAATAATTACAGGGGAATTTGTGTAAACAGTAACTTGGGAAAGGTTTTCTGTAGCATTTTGAATTCAAGAATCCAAACCTTTCTTCAAGAAAAAAATGTAATAACTAAATGTCAAATTGGCTTTCTCCCTAACCATCGCACTACTGACCATATATACACCTTACACACACTAATTAATAAACACGTCCACCAAAAAAAGGAGGGCAAAATCTTTGCTTGCTTTATTGACTTTAAAAAAGCATTTGATTCTATTTGGCACGAAGGGCTATTCTACAAAATTCTCCAAAGTGGGCTTGGTGGTAAGGTGTATGACTTAATAAAATGTATGTACACAGAAAACAAGTGTGCAATAAAAATCAAAAACCAAAGAACAGAATTCTTTTCACAATGTCGAGGTGTGAGACAAGGCTGTAGTTTGAGTCCAAATCTTTTCAACATTTATATCAATGAATTAGCAGACATGTTGGACAATTCTCCAGCCCCAGGACTCACACTATTTGACACAGAGGTGAAATACCTGCTATATGCTGATGACTTGGTACTTCTATCACCAACCAAAGAAGGTCTTCAACAGAACATTAATATTCTAGAGCAATATTGCCATAATTGGGCCCTGGCAGTAAATTTCCCAAAAACTAAAATCATGATTTTCCAAAAACAAAACAGATGTCAGAAACACAAATATAAATTCACCCTGAACAACACCATCATTGAACACACAAAAAATTACACCTACCTTGGTCTGACCATATCTGCATCGGGAAACTTTAATAGGGCAGTGAATGCACTCAAAGAAAAAGCCCGCAGAGCATTGTATGCAATAAAAATGAAATTATTCAAAATCAACATCCCAATTAGAATTTGGACCAAAATATTTGACAGTGTAATCCTACCAATAGCTCTTTACGGAAGTGAGGTTTGGGGGCCACTCAATAAACTGGACTTTAAAATGTGGGACAAACATCCAATTGAAACCTTACATGCAGAATTCTGTCGGAAAATCCTACAAGTCCAGAGAAATACACCAACTAATGCATGTAGGGCAGAATTGGGCCGCTTTCCAGTAATAATGAAAATACAGAAAAGATCATTAAAATTTTGGCTACATCTAAATTCAAGTCCAAATTCGAGTCTGCAATTTAAAGCACTTCAAACCCAAGAGCTGAGCCCAGAAACGAGCCCTCTCAGTCAGCTGGTGTTGGACCTAACCAACCAAGCTGACACCAGCACTGCTTCAAAAGAAAGAATTCCAATAAACAAAATCATGAACCAAGCAAAGGACTCATATTTACAACATTGGAAAAACGAAACAAAATCCCAAAGCCGACTAAATTGCTATCTGACCCTAAACAAGAGAATATGAATTGGCTGAATATCTCTACTCTGTCAGAGATTCGAAGCAGAGACAGATCCTTACCAAGTACAGGCTGAGTGACCACCGATTGGCAATAGAAACCGGCAGACATAAAAAGACATGGCTACCCAAAGAGGAGCGTGTATGTGGTCACTGCCTGACAGGGGACGTAGAAACAGAGATGCACTTTCTCCTTTACTGTGATAAATATTCCTCACCAAGAGATTCATTATTCACAGAAATGACTACATTTATTCCAAATTTTTACTTATTAACTTTTTATGGCTGCAGGGGCAGTATTGAGTAGCTCTGTTTAAGGTGCCCATTTCAAACGGCCTCGTACTCAATTCTTGCTCGTACAATATGCATATTATTGTTATTATTGGATAGAAAACACTCTCTAGTTTCTATAGCCGTTTGAATTATGTCTCTGAGTGGAACAGAACTCATTCTACAGCACTTTTCCTGATATGGAGTGAGATTTCAGAAATGTTGGCCTCTGGTCCCAGGTCAGTTTTAAAGTCCCTGTAAATCCTATGAGGATACAAACACTGCCCACGCCTTCCTCTAGATGTCAGTAAGAGGTGACAATTTGAATGGAGTCGATTGCGCAATCAGGGCCTGTATAAAAAGCCAAAGACCGGATGTACCGTTCTTTTCCTGCTGCGCCTGACGCACGATGGACGTTGGACCTGCTCTCTTTCCAAGCTTGGGTTTAGCCAGTAATATTTCGCCGGTCATGTTTTTACTCGTTATAGGTGTTAAAGACATCATAAGGTAGTTAATTTAAACCGTTTTATAGCAATTTATATCCGTTTAGTGCGATTTTGAGGCAATTCTTAGTGATGCACTTTGAAGCTTTGGGCACGTTTCCAGTACCGGTCGAACGTTAGTGGGCATTTCGACGGACAAGAGGACATCTTTCGACCAAAAGAAGATTAGACCCAAGAAAGGATACATTGCCCAAGGTTCTGATGGAAGATCACCTCATAGTAAGAAATATTTAAGATGATAAATCGTTGTTCTGTCGAAAAATTTTAAACGCATATTCCGCCATTTTCTTTGGTATAGCTTCGCTTGGCGAACCCTGTATTGCACAGTAAGGATAATTTTAGAAATGTAATTCAGCGATTGCATTAAGAACTAATTTGTCTTTCGATAGCTGTCCAACTTATATTTTTTTAGTCAAGTTTATGAATAGTTAATCATGAGACAAGATCACTGTCAAATATGGCGCCCGACATTTTCAGGCTAGTTTTGCTAGTTTTGTCATTGTATAACCACGTTTTTTTGTGGCTAAATATGCACATTTTCGAACAAACTCTATATGTATGTTGTAATATGATGTTACAGGAGTGTCATCGGAAGAATTCTGAGAAGGTTAGTGAAAAAATTAATATATTTTGGCGATGATTACGTTATCGCTCTCTTTGGCTAGAATCAATGCTCTGGTAACGTTTGCACATGTGGTATGCTAATATAACGATTTATTGTGTTTTCGCTGTAAAACACTTAGAACATCTGAAATATTGTCTGAATTCACAAGATCTGTGTCTTTCCATTGCTGTGAGCTGTGTATTTTTAAGAAATGTTTTATGATTAGTAATTAGGTAATACACGTTGCTCAGTGTATTTATTCTAGTCGAGTTGTGATGGTGGGTGCAATTGTAAACTATGATTTATACCTGAAATATGCACATTTTTCTAACAAAACCTATCCTATACAATAAATATGTTATCAGACTGTCATCTGATGAGGTTTTTTCTTGGTTAGTGGCTATCAATATCTTTATTTGTCCGAATTGGTGATAGCTACTGGTGGAGAGAAAAAATGGTGGACAAAGAAAAATGGTGTCTTTTGCTAACGTGGTTAGCTAATAGATTTACATATTTTGTCTTCCCTGTAAAACATTTTAAAAATCTGAAATGGTGGCTTTATTCACAAGATCTGTATCTTTCATTTGGTGTCTTGGACTTGTGATTTAATGATATTTAGATGCTACTATTTAATTGTGACGCTATGCTAGCGATGCTAATCAGTGTGGGGGGGGTGGGGGATGTTGTCATAGGTGTACCGACCTCGGGCTTGCAGCCATAAGAGGTTTTAAACCCAGAGGAAAAACTAAAAATACTCATGGGCGAAGGAGCAATGGCTTCTCTTGCAGCCAAATATGTATTTACCTGCCATAGCCTGAGGGACACTGAATAATAACATCTGCATAGTAAGCAGTAACTTACTTATTAGGACTGTTATTGTTATTACTGTTATTGTTATTAGTATTATTATTGTTGTTTATCATTCCAAATAGTAATGGTATGGGTGGTAATGGTAATGATAGCAGTTTAATGATGGTAGTGGTGCATTACACCATACATTACATTCGACTATTGACTGTTTTTTTTTTTTTTTTTTTTTATTGGGGTGGATCAGCTTAATATTGCGGAAAGAATGTTGCTTCCAATGTAATTGTCTGCATCATTTCCAATCCCCCATATTTTTTGGGGTAAATATATATATCCATACACGCATGCATACATATATACATATATACATACACATACCTATATAGACATACATACTTTTTTAAAGAATATACCTTTATTATTATTCCCCGCAACCCTACCACCGCTCCCCCAATTGGAGTAAACTAATAAACACTTCTGCTTTTACCTTCAATTTATACATCTTATACCTATTTTACAGACACAGACTACTTTATAATAGTTCTCTCTTGTTTGTTCTTAGTCCTTCCTCTATTTCTGTTGTCCATCCAATTTTATTTCCACTTGTAACTGTGCTATTTCACAAAAGCTCCGCACCTATACACATTTCACAGATCCCGTATGCCCTACATTGTTTATCTTGTTATTAGTCCCACCCTTCAGTTCCACTCAACCCTTCCCATCTATCTTCCAACATCATCCATTTCGGATTTTTATTTGCCATATATTTTTCAACTGTGCTGTGATGCTTCACAAAAGATTTGAACCTTCCTATTCTCATAGCTTCTACAGATTGTAAATTAAAAATAAACATTTTTGCTAAAATAATTATTATATTATTGATTGATTGACTATGGCTTTTCAAATCCCCCAGTATTGCTATCTGTAGCGTTAGTTCTAGGCAAATGTTGCAATTCTTCAGCCATTCCTGGACCTGTGACCAAAAACGAGCTACATATGGACAATACCAAAATAAATGATCTAATGACTCTGCCTCCTCACAACAGAATCTGCAGAGCTGGGAAGATTGTATACCCCATATATATAACATTCTATTAGTTGCAAGAATTTTGTACAGTAATTTAAATTGAAAAATTCGAAGTTTTGAATCCGGCGTTGTTTTGCGTATCAATTCATAAACCATGTGCCATGGAATGGGTACATCGAAAATCTCTTCCCAACTATTTTGCAATTTATATGGCACAGCTGTCAGTTTTTTGGTCCTTAAATGAAATTGGTATATGTTTTTATTTATCACACTTTTCTTTAACCATTTATGTTCTTTAATACAGGGCCGACATACAAGTTCCTTACTTTTTTCCCCTTCTACTTGCCTCTTCCATTTTTGTGGTAATGCTGCAATTAATTGGTTGTAATTTTGGGTAGAGCAGACATTTCCATATGTCTGTGTTAGCTGCATGTGTGACATAACTCCACCAGTCCTATTTATGATATCATTCACAAAAATTATACCTTTTTTAAACATTTCTTCGATAAATACAGTTTTTTTATCAATTACTATATTTGAATTTAACCACAATATTTGTTGTACTATTTGTTCCGTCCTTTCAGGTGGATTAAACTGAAATTGCAACCAACTTTCTAAGGCTTGTTTAAAAAATAAGGATATTTTGGAGATTATTTCCTTTTCAAACAACCGAAAGTGAGCAGGTGTAATCTGAATAAAGGGAAAAAGGCCCTTCTTGAACATAGGATGAGACATTCGTACCAATTTACTAGAGAACCAGTTTGGATTTAAGTATAACTTTTGTATGACTGATGCCTTTAGTGAGAGGTCTAATGCTTTAATATTTAATAATTTCTGCCCTCCGAATTCATATTCGTTATATAAATAGGCCCTTTTAATTTTATCTGGCTTGCCGTTCCAAATAAAATGGAATATTTTTTGTTCATATAATTTAAAAAGCAGGTCACTAGGTGTAGGCAAAACCATAAGCAAATAGGTAAACTGTGATATGACTAAAGAGTTAATCAGGGTGATTTTTCCACAAATAGACAAGTATTTTCCTTTCCATGGTAGCAAGATCTTATCTATTTTTGCTAACTTTCTATAAAAATTTATTGGAGTGAGATCATTTCTTTCTTTTGGGATTTTTATACCGAGTATGTCCACATCTCCGTCAGACCATTTAATTGGTAAACTACATGGCAATATAAAATGTGTATTTTTTAGTGATCCAATACGTAATATGGTACATTTATCATAATTTGGTTTTAATCCAGAGAGGATAGCAAAGGTATCTAGATCCTCTATGAGGCCGTGGAGAGACTCTAGTTGTGGTTTTAAAAGAAAACATGAATCATCAGCGTACAATGACACCTTAGTTTTTAAGCCACGGATTTCTAATCCATTAATATTAATGTTTGATCTAATTTTAACAGCTAACATTTCGATGGCAATAATAAATAGATATGCCGATAGTGGACAACCTTGTTTTACTCCTCTAGATAGTTTAAAACTTTCTGAGATGTAGCCATTATTTACTATTTTACACCTAGGGTTACTATACATAATTTTAACCCATTTTATAAGAGATTCCCCAAAATTGAAATATTCTAGGCATTTATATATAAACTCCAGTCGTACTTTATCAAAAGCCTTTTCAAAATCAGCTATGAAAACCAGACCTGGTGTCCCCGATATTTCATAGTGTTCTATTGTTTCCAGTACTTGCCTTATATTATCTCCAATGTATCGTCCATGTAAAAAACCTGTCTGATTAGGATGAATAATATCTGACAAAACTTTTTTTATTCTATGCGCCAAGCATTTTGCTAGGATTTTTGCATCACAACACTGAAGTGTAAGAGGTCTCCAATTTTTTAATTGGACTGGATCTTTATATATACCACTTGGGTCCTGTTTCAGTAATAACGATATCAGACCTTCTTGTTGCGTGTCTGATAATCTACCATTTATATAGGAGTGGTTAAAACAAGCTAATAATGGTCCTTTGAGTATATCAAAAAAAGTTTTGTATACTTCCACTGGTATGCCATCCAGCCCTGGAGTTTTCCCATCCTTAAAGGCCCCAATTGCATCAAGCAGTTCCTCCTCTGTAATTTGGCCTTCACATGAGTCTTTCTGTACAGATGTTAATTTTACATTATTAATAGGAAAAAAATCCATACAATTAGTTTCAGTTAGTGGAGATGGAGGAGCCTGAAACGAAAACATATTCTTAAAGTACTTTACTTCCTCTTTCAAAATATCATTTGGTGAATCATGCGTGACTCCATCATTTGTAACAAGTTTTAATACATTTTTTTTGGTAGCATTTCTATATTGAAGATTGAAAAAGAATTTGGTGCATTTTTCCCCATCTTCCATCCAGTTCGCTTTATTTTTATAATATATTATTACACTGGATCTTTCTTGAATAAGTTCCTCCATTTCTTTTTGTTTTTCCTCTAACTTATTCTGTGCCTCTATGGTACTGTTTTTATTGCTATCTAACTGTACTGTTAGTCCTTCAATTTCCTTTGTTAATATGGACTCTTTTGATCTAAATTCCCTTTGTTTTATAGATGAGTACTGAATTGCATGGCCTCTAAAGGCACACTTAAAAGTGTCCCATACAATAAGGGGATCTGCTGTACCTATGTTATGTCTGAAAAAGTCAGTTATAAAATCTTCTGTCCTAGTTCTAAACAATTTATCATCTAGTAGACTGATTAAATTTCCAATATCCTCGCCCACGTGGAAATTCTGTAAGAGAAATATATATGCCAATTATGTGATGATCCGACCGCATTCTGTCCCCTATCAACACTTTTTTAACTTTTGGTGCCAGAGAGAATGGTATAAGAAAGTAGTCAATACGACTAGCTTGATTCAGCCTCCGCCATGTATATCTCACTAAATCAGGGTATTTAAGTCTCCATATATCCACTAATTCCAATATATCCATGACATTCATGATTTCCTTAAGTGCCTGAGGGTGATAGTTTGTAGTGTGATTTCCTTTCCGGTCCATAGAGGTATTTAAGACCGTATTAAAATCTCCCACTATAATAATAGAGTCTAGTGTTGCTTGTAGAGTTGATAAATTCTTATATATATTTTCAAAGAAGCTTGGATCATCATTATTCGGACCGTATAGGTTAACAAGCCATATTTGTTTATTGTCCAATAACATATTTAAAATAATCCATCTACCTTGAGGATCTGTTTGGACAATTTGCACATTTGGATCAAAATTATTGTTAATTAAAACCATCACCCCTTTTGAATTTCTTTGCCCATGGGAGAAATATATTTTGCCCCCCCAGTTCTTTTTCCACAAAACTTCATCTAAAACTGTTGAATGGGTTTCCTGTAAACAATAGATATTATAATCCTTCTCTTTTAGCCAGGTAAATACTGATCGTCTTTTCTTATTATCTGCTAAGCCATTACAATTGTAACTGGCTATACTTATTTCACCACTTACCATAATGAGACACACCTTTCATTCTTTTAATCAGAATATATTTTTGTAAACGTACTATTAAAAAGTAACATAATGATTGAGTGTCTATATAGTTGTACCATGATATTTGCATTTCTACTAAGTAAACCTCCAATTGGTCCCTACTATTCCACCCGCTAAAAGGCCTTATCTCTAGATGGCTTGTCATCCCAATGCCCGGTAGACCACCCTCGACCCCCTGTATCCCATAGCCCTGAACCGACTGGGATCCATTCTTTGAAAAGAGCATACAGTGCCATTTACCGAATTGAAGAAGATCAATTACCATATGCATTTCCATTGCCCTCACCTCGATTTGTATTATATATATCTGTGGATCATCCTCTATTGTCCCTAACATCTTTTACTTCTTCCTTCGCAACAGTTGTGGGATACACACATACACCCACACACACTCAGCCCTTACCCCCACACAACCATAAGCTCACTTTCTCAACAATTGCACCATCCCAGAGCCCAACTCAAGATGGGTCATGATTTACAAATGCACTTGCAGTTGCAGCTGCATGAGAAGGCCTGCAAGACCGCACAAAAAATTAGCAAAAATTGAGAGATTTATTTACCATTGTCATATCCTAGATAATGGAGGTCAAATGTACACCTTATTCCTGAAACACCCACAATACGGCCACCCGTCATGACCATGTCCCCACGCATCTCCATGCAGTCCGACTTTGATTTTGTGCCGCCAGGGCCACAATAATATACCCCCTCTCTGAATGTCCGAGTGTGACCCCCTCCCCATGGGTTACTGCAGCTAGTGTTGCCAGCACTGCCACTGCCTGGGTGGGGGCACCCCACCGGAATCCCCACCGGCTAGGTACAAGGTCGTCATGGTTCTCATTAGCAGCTTTGAGAATTTCCTTGTATATTATGCTCTCCCTTTATGGGGCTTTGGCTTTGCAGGACCAACCCTGCCAAGCAGGCTCAGAATCTTGAGGGGGCAGTGCTGCTCTTGGTCTCTGACCTCATTTTAGCTGCATACAGACCGCTTACAGCGGGCACATAACAGTTAGGGACTTCTCCTTAGTATCTGGGTCATTCAGGTGGGTGTCTAGGGTATAGTGCCATGGACCGTACCATTAAAATAGGATAATAAATAATTAGATATAATTTATAAAAAAATAAATAAAAAATGTAGTTCTCCATGATAGGACAATAAATAAATAAGACGTATAATTCATTATAAAAGTATATCCATCATCTTAACAACATTGAAAGCCCTCTCATACCCGGCTCACAGCAATACATTGGCTCTGGGATATGCAACCATTTCATTACTCACTCACTCAACTTTCCAAACATAACAAATAAAATAAAAAATAAACACAAACCATACCATCCACACATACTGTGCCTTCTGTTTACTTAGTTTTTATCTTCACTATGTTGAATTAGTGCTTGTGTGTTCAATTAGTTATATGTGAAGATTTATAGAAAAGCTATATTTTTTATTGTATTGTTACAATCAGTAACCGGGCTTGAATTGTGTTTATTTCCCTCGTCTATGAGAACTTTGTAATTTTTAAAATAACCATGGAGTAGTCTTTGTGTCTCTGAACAACTGGTTATCAATATATAATTTATCAACGACGAGAGCTACTCGTTTCGCTTTTAATCTATTTTCTTTGAAAATTGGATACAGAACTTTGCGCCGTTCTGCAATTTCCTTCGGAAACTGATCATTCATGCCAATTTTGGTCCCAGCAAGTCTTTTACCCAGGCTTTTAACCATTATTTTATCTTTAAATGAAGCAAATTTGGCAACGATTGGGCGTTCGTACCTCTGCCCTCTCTGTCCGAAGCGGTGAACGCGTTCAAGTTGGATTTTGTCGATAACTTCGCATGGAATCTGAAGCGCTGTAAGGAGGAACTCTCTAACTATAGATTCAGGAACTTCTCCTTCTTTTTCTTGGATACCTGTAAGTACCAAATTCTCTCTCATGGATCTAGTTTGTATGTCCAGTAAGGTTTCTTTCAGAACGGTGTTCTCCTTTTTAATTCCATTCATTTCGGTTTCAATCTTATTGACTGTCCCTTTTAGCGCGTGTGTTTGCTTCTCCAATGTCGCAGCTTTTTCATCACTCATCTCTAGGCTTGCCTTCAACTCTTTTATATCCTTACTAACTAATTCAAGTATACCCAGTTTGTCATTTATTGATTTTAACAGATCGGTTTCGACCTTTACCATTCCCGGTGGTGAGAATATTAAATCATCAGTGTCTGTAGAAGAGTCACGTTTTCGTTTTGTAATCGGTTCCCCTGTCTTACTCTCCGTCATGTTTGGTTGTTGCCTGTTTTCGTAATATTTGTCGATAAATGTCTCTAGTTTTAGGATTTGTTTTGTGTTATTGTCCAGATTGAAGGTTATCACTCACCAGATTAAGTAGTGCTAATATTTTAGTCTAATTTAGCAGATATTTCGAATATTATGTTTTATCTTGAGGTGCTCTACATAAATCCCTTCAGTCCGCCATTACCCTTACGTTACCTTTACGTCATACGTCAGCATGAACACTTACTTGCCCCGTTCTCCTACTCCTACTACTCCGACTATTGACTGTTACCATTTTTATTGTTACTATTTTTATATTTAATTTTGTATTATTATTTACTGCCATTCTATATTATTGTTTGTCATTGTTTTAATTGTATTACAATGTATATTGTATACATTGTTGCTTTGGCAATATTGACACAATGTTTTTCATGCCAATAAAGCAGCTTGAATTTGAATTTGAATTTGAGAAAGCGAGAGAGAGAGAGAGAGAAAAAGCGAGAGAGAGAGAGAAAGCGAGAGAGAGAGAGAGAGAGAGAGAAAGCGAGAGAGAGAGAGAGAGAGAGAGAGAGAGAGAGAAAGCGAGAGAGAGAGAGAGAAAGCGAGAGAGAGAGAAAGCGTGAGAAAGAGAGAAAGAGAACGTGAAGAACTGCAGTGTGACTTCATCTGGTAATGATATACAGTGGAACAAAATAACCCGGAGACCCAAAGGCCTCTTGCTACCTTTGAGGCCCAATACCCAATACACAAAAAAATAAGTCCTGACAACTTGACAATGCCACACGATTTGTCTCTCCTGACCTTATAGTTTTAGTATTCAAATCAGGTTTCTCGTCGGGTTCTACGCAGGCTGGCTAGTTAATAAATGACACAATATTGGCCCTAGATGGAGCTTCATGCACCAAACGGAATAGACGTTTTATCATCCATCATATCAAGCAAATATCTGACAATATAAAATGCATCCGTACTTGAATTGCTCTTCTCGCCGGTCAGCACTGGAGAATTGTGTGAGGAAATGTATGAAACATCCAGAGTCATGTTATATTTAGCAGGAGATGAGTAACATACTGTAAGTAACTCTAGTTGTTCTCTAGTAGGGGTTTGAACATTTAAGATGTTAAAACTAAGTTGGGATCCTTAAAGTTAAGAAAAATCCATAAATCCATGTTTTGTGGGGGGTGCAGTTATCACAAAACATATTATTTTCCGTGTTATAGCCTAACTTGATGATAGGTTGTAAAGACATGGCGAAAGTTGTGTCATTTAAATCTAACCAGTGAGGAAAAGGCAAACTTTAGGCTACTGTGGTGAATTTGCGAGGCATGAAAGACAAGACATTGCGACATACAGATTACCAAAAAAATATATCTTTCTGCCTCCTCCTCCTCTCTCCCTCCCTCGCGCTGGCTCGCCTGCTCTTTGCTCTTCGCTAATGATGCAAGTGTGTGTTCAGCCTTTGGTCTGTTGCGTGTAGAATATCTTTGCCTATTCATTCATGATATTCCCTACTTTACTGAAGTTGAGACAAGATACAGCATTTGATTGCCGTCCCTCACTAGCTTGCTATGCAAGATGCGAGTGATTGTGTTCTCGGAAGTACGGCAACTAATCAGTCTCCTCCATTCCAAAAATACTGACTCTTAGGAGGCGATTCCTAGCTAAATCGAATCTTGACACTCAGAAATGGGAGTTGACATCAGGAGTCAACGTTCAAAGAGTCGAAGAATCAATTATTTGGAGTCAACTCTCCACCACTACGTCATCGTGGTTAACTTTGGAAAAATGTCAGAGAAAGGCAAGCTACAGAAGCGGTCTTGTATGGCAATACTTTGAGAAGTTAAATGAGAAGGAAATGCAAACTTTGCAAGCCGGAATTGAGGTACAGTAATGGTAGTACAGGTGCAATGCAATCTTTGCGAGAGAGAGGGAATCTGTGGGAAATTGTATCGCCACAATTAGTCTTTCAACGTTATGCAAGCAAAGAGGATGATAGGCCAACCAATGAACAGACATCTTACCTGACGTGATTGCTGCAGAACTTGGTGAACTGTGGCTGATTGAGGAAAATCAGTCGTGCATCTTCTTGGTCAGCTAAGGAAGTCTTTGCGGAGGTTGCCGTGTCCTCTGTCTTTTCGTACCCTGAGGGAAGAACGGAAAAAGAAAACGCATTCAAAAAACAGATTTTCAAAAGTCATTGCCTACATGTACAAAATTGTCTTTTCAGCACCAGATTTTCCCAGATAGCTTCATCCGTTTAATAGAATCACCTTCTAGTCAGAGTATTTGCAATGTGTGACGTAGTATAAAAAAGGCACAAAAGTCAGTACTTTGCATAGATTTTGTTAATAGCACTTCTCTGTGCTGAATAGAACCAAAGCTAAAAAAGGGCCATTTAGATGAAAATTTGAGGTTGACTCAAAGAAAGGCACTGAGAACTTTTGGACAAGGTCACAGAAGAAAAAAAAAGAAAGTATGACAAGGTTGGTCCAGGCAGGGTTTATTTTCAAACAAGGCTTTCTTAGAGCAGATGGCAGAGTCGAAGGCAAATCTGTGTCTCAGGGTCATCCATTCTGCAGGGTTCAGGTGGCACTGTGTGTGTGTGTGTGTGTGTGTGTGTGTGTGTGTGTGTGTGTGTGTGTGTGTGTGTGTGTGTGTGTGTGTGTGTACACACGACTAGATAAAATGCCTTTTACACAATGTCCCTTCAGGGTGCCTTTTTAAGGAAGATCAGACGCTGCAGGTACACCTTTAACTGGCTTCTCCTGAGACCAAGCACAGACACCACTGGGTAGGGACTGAGACCAAGCACAGACACCACTGGGTAGGGACTGAGACCAAGCACAGACACCACTGGGTAGGGACTGAGACCAAGCACAGACACCACTGGGTAGGGACTGAGACCAAGCACAGACACCACTGGGTAGGGACTGAGACCAAGCACAGACACCACTGGGTAGGGACTGAGACCAAGCACAGACACCACTGGGTAGGGACTGAGACCAAGCACAGACACCACTGGGTAGGGACTGAGACCAAGCACAGACACCACTGGGTAGGGACTGAGACCAAGCACAGACACCACTGGGTAGTGTCGGGATCGATAGTCTCAGTTGAACCATTTCCCGCCGTGTAGCCAATGCTCCACGTGGTATGGTTAGGAATTGAACAACCATTGCAACCTTAGTTTACACTGAGGTTTTTGTTGTCTGAAGAGGATTTACACAGGAGCGGGTTTTATTCGTAACAGTAGAAAAGGCGGTTCTATGACGTCTGATCATGTCTGTGCTCACGGGGGCGGGCCAATGACTTAAACTTTAAAGGGAATGCAATTCTCTCACATTAAAGATTTAACATCACAATACATTATTTCATCTTTACTCATTCCTTTTATACAAGAATTAGATGCTAACCCCATAATTGAAAAATTTACACATTCAGAGATATAGTTGTGTGTTTCCTGTTCTCTCTGAGGTCACCAAATGAAAACACATTTGTCATACCCATCCTGTAAGTGTCCACGGACCATTCCCACCTTCTCACAAGTGGACATTTTGTTTCATATTCTCATTATGGCGATTTAGGAGTTTGCCATGTGAAATCCTTTGTTCTCTCTATGTGTCTCTCTTTCTGCATGGCCAGGGGGAGAAAGTCTCCGCCAGGAATTTACGACCTGAGATAACAGAACCTGGGTGTAGGAGAGAGTGAGAGAGAGGGGGAGGCCACTATCTATACCCAGAAAGTGCCACGTCAAGACAGTAGGGACTTATACTAAGCAAATACACAAACATGGATGTGTCAGCTACTGACTTCATTCTATTCTCTAAACGCACGTAATCATTTATGCTAGAATCACACAATTCTACGTTTATTAAGCAGGATGTTATGCTTTTACTGTCAACCAAGTGTACAATTTGAGAAATAGGCAAATCATTGGCTCCAATGCTTAAATACTAGGTTAATTTGAGGAGTCTCGACTAGCCTACTTCTGCCCTCATTGCATTTATTTTAAAATCAGACATGACTAGCCTACACTCCCTAGCATCGCATTCTTGAGCTGTGAAAAAGCCTAGATCCCCTAATCGAGTACTAGGCTGTTTAAAGTGGAACTTACAGCGTTTTAGCAACATGGAATCGTGTAAAAATCAGTTCATATAAACCGCCAGGAAGAATGATGCCTTTTCATACATTTTCTCACACTCGACCACTTAGATATGGTCATTTCCACGTGTTTAAACTTTCATAGAATGATTTACGTGACCGTGACCGTTTTTTTACATTGGATTAAAGTAGAGACTCAGAGCTAGAAAATGGTATTTCAGTTGAGGAACAATGGGAAAGTATTTCTGCTTTGAAAGTTGCAAAACTTGTAAACTCACTTTTGAGAAAATGGCCATTGAATGTTTTGGTACTACTACTGGAGAGCCCTTCTTCATCTACAAACATTCAGCATAGTTCACACTCTCTTAAGCTTTAACCCCACCCATCTCTTTAAGGGCTGATCCTGTTTTTACATCCATTGAGAATGACAATAGTTCCTCAATGTATTTGAAAAATGTTTCCAGGTCTCTCCCTTCCGATAATTACTCAGCATGAAAGGGAAAAATGTCATGCTCTGATCCAGTGGAAACGTCATACAATAGGCCTACCTGATTACTTCTTATCAGTGCTTGACCTGGACTGAAATAAGTTCAGTTACTCATTTTGGGTGCTTTTAATGTTTATATTTAGGTGCAGGAGCTCTACAATACTTTTGAGCTAATCTATAAACTGAACAGGAGCTCATGAAGTAGAACATTTGAGATCCCGGTACTCAGCTCCGGTAAGCTCCTGCCCAAGTCAAGCACCGCTTCGTATCCCTTGCGCAAAATGACAACAGCTGTGTCTGTCCTGAGCTCACTGGCGCAGGAAACTGACAGCCCAGAATATTTTGGAATATTTTGTCCCCACCTGTGAGTATTGTTTTGGTTATGGTGTTTGAGTGTTTGTTTGATGGTGGGAAAAGGGGGTAACCAGACAAGTCGCCCTTGGGCTACACTACCCGTAGTTAAACATTGTTAAAAACACTAGTTAGAACTGGGCGGACCACCCCCTGTATTTTTGGTTAGTTAGCTGTTTGTGAAGTAGGCTAGTCTAGCTTAGGGGTGTTTTTGAATTATTATTCTTTCATTCCTTGGGTCCCGCTCAGCCCCTTTTCCTGCTCCCCCCCATTTACCGTGTGTTTATAAATAAACATTTAGTGTTTGACGGTAATTAAGTTGTCTGTTATTTGTTCTCACTGTTACGTTTTCACTACTATAATTTGCATGAGTTGTGTTACGGGTCCCATTACCATCCCCCCTAGACTGTCGGGCCAAAGGGATTCGTAACAATATGTATTTATTATTTTTATTAACCTCATGACAATGATTTGAGATTGACGTTAATATAAATTAAATTAAACTGTTCCAAGAATTACCGGCAACTTCAGGAGAGTAATGCCAGAATCTGCAAAAGCCAGCAGGAGAGGAGAATGGTTGGGTCAGGATAAGTTTTTTTTCTTCTGGTTATCTAGATCTCTGGCTCCCATGTGAGTCATTTGTGTCTTATTTCATCAAACAGTAAGCTTAAAGTATCAGACAAGCTCAATGCATAGAGTTGATTTTATTAAAACACATAGGGTGTCTATATATGGAAAAGTACACGTCAAAAAAAATGTCTAACAAGCCATTGGTTGAAAGAACCGACGACTGTCGACGAACATTTGTTTTCGTCGGGAACAGCCCTAATGCTGACTGTGGATAACAGTCGTTCAAGTTCAGTATAGCTACCTAGCAAAGTGATTCACATTTCTTGCAAGCTAACCAAATGACACCTGCATCTCCAGCAGTAGAACCGAAAAACAATATTGGGGGTCCACTCACCCACTCATCAAATGACATCCTCCCCGCAGCTAACTAGCTAACGTTAGGCTCAGCATTTTCATCTTGCTTAATAAAAAGCTACATAAATATACTGAACAAAAATAAAAGGCAACATGCAACAAATTCTTACTTTTTACTGAGTTACAGTTCATATAAGGAAATCAGTCAATCAATTAAAATACATTCATTGGGTCCTAATCTATGGATTTCATATGACTGGGAATACAGATATGTATCTGCTGGTCACAAATACCTTTAAAACAAAAGGTAGGGGTTTGGATCAGAAAAAAAGTCAGCATCTGGTGTAACAACCATTTGTCTCATGCAGCGCAGCATCTTTGCATAAAGTTGATCAGGCTGTTGATTGTGGCCTGTGTAATGTTGTCCCATTCATGTTCAATGGCTGTGCCAAGTTGCTGGATATTAGCAGGAACTGGAACACACTGTCATACACATCGATCTAGAGCAGGCCTGGGCAATTATTTTCCTTAGAGGGCCACATTAGAATATATTTTTGCCATTGTGGGCCAGAATGAAATTACAGAATTATACATCATGTGTATGACTGTGTTGACATATATCTACTGTAAATCACATTCAGATATGCTACTTATTTTACATGCACAGAAATAAACAATATCCATGTTATCCTTTTGGTTGGTATTTTCATTATTAAACATGCAATAAACTACACGGAGGGAAAAGTGTAATGTGCATTCAGCACCACGGACAGAACTCTTGTTAACGGGTATGTACAAAAACACAAGAGAGCGAGCTCAACATTACATTTAAACTACTCAATCAGTGTGAGGAGTGAAGTCTGATGGACATTGACTAGAGCAGTGAAGTCAGGTATAGTTTCTGTCGCTATGAGCAGGATTGCTGAGAGGTGAGAGTCAGTAAGAGATGATCTGTGCCTTGAATTATATTTCATCCCTGAAAATGTCTGTTCACATACAGTGGGGCAAAAAGGTATTTAGTCAGCCACCAATTGTGCAAGTTCTCCCACTTAAAAAGATGAGAGGCCTGTAATTTTCATCATAGGTACACTTCAACTATGACAGACAAAATGAGAAAAAAAAATCCAGAAAATCACATTGTAGGATTTTTAATGAATTTATTTGCAAATTATGGTGGAAAATAAGTATTTGGTCAATAACAAAAGTTTCTCAATACTTTGTTATATACCCTTTGTTGGCAATGACAGAGGTCAAACGTTTTCTGTAAGTCTTCACAAGGTTTTCACACACTGTTGCTGGTATTTTGGCCCATTCCTCCATGCAGATCTCCTCTAGAGCAGTGATGTTTTGGGGCTGTTGCTGGGCAACACGGACTTTCAACTCCCTCCAAAGATTTTCTATGGGGTTGAGATCTGGAGACTGGCTAGGCCACTCCAGGACCTTGAAATGCTTCTTACGAAGCCACTCCGTTGCCCGGGCGGTGTGTTTGGGATCATTGTCATGCTGAAAGACCCAGCCACGTTTCATCTTCAATGCCTTGTGAGACAATATCCTTGTCTCATCGCGCTCCAGCGACTCCTGTGGCGGGCCGGGCGCAGTGCGCGCTAACCAAGGGGGCCAGGTGCACGGTGTTTCCTCCGACACATTGGTGCGGCTGGCTTCCGGGTTGGAGGCGCGCTGTGTTAAAGAAGCAGTGCGGCTTGGTTGGGTTGTGCTTCGGAGGACGCATGGCTTTCGACCTTCGTCTCTCCCGAGCCCGTACGGGAGTTGTAGCGATGAGACAAGATAGTAATTACTAGCGATTGGATACCACGAAAATTGGGGAGAAAAGGGGATAAAATTTAAAAAATAAATAAATAAATACATTCTTTAAATGAATTCTCCCTCAGCGAATTGCTTGCTATGTTTAGCAATTGTGTGGGACAGTACATAGCTAGTTCACGCAATTCCGTTGTTTGCGGAATGCAGTTTTGTGAAAAGTCCTTGCTGCTTTTGCAACTGAGAAAGCAACTCTATCGATGCACTTGCCCTCTGCTCAGAAGACAGTCCTATATTTCTCTGCATGCTTCGTCTGGAAGTGTCGGGACAAGTTGTAGTCTTTCAAGACAGCGATGCTCTCTTTGCACACAGCTTTCCCTGATACCTCAAATAAATATTTCGATGTCCACTCTTGCTGGAACACCCTACATTCATTGTCTACTTTCCTTTTCAACTAATTTTTTAGCAATTTCTAGCTAGCTACTATTTGTAACTGACGTGTGTCAGCCTGTCAGTCACCGTCTGTCCTAGTGCAGTTGATATTTATACGTGCCTTCAAAATAAATGTCCCACAAGCAGTGGAAGTTAAATCATTACACAAAGGCGAGTATTCATTGGGCGTTTCATTTGAATAACAAATACGTTTTTCAAAACTTTAGTATCGCAAATTCTTTGTGACCTGAGCATGATTCCACGGGCCGTATTGAATCAGGTTGCGGGCCGCATATGGGCCGGCCTTTGCCCAGGCCTGATCTAGAGCATCCCTAACAAGCTCAATGGGTGACACTTCTGGTGAGTATGCAGGCCCTGGAAGAACTGGGACATTTTCAGCTTCCAGAAATTGTGTACAGATCCTTAAATATTGGGCAGTGCATTATCATGCTGAAATATGAGGTGATGGCTGAATGGCACGACAATGGGCCTAAGGATCTCATCACGGTAGCTCTGTGCATTAAAATTGCCATTGAGAAAATGCAATTGTGTTTGTCGTCTAACTTATGCCTGCCCATACCATAACCCCACCATGGCGCACTCTGTTCACAACATTGACATAAGCAAACCGTTAGCGCACACACACACATTACGGTTGTGAGACCGGTTGGACATACTGCCAAATTCTCTAAAATGTGGCCTTTTATTGTCCCTAGCACAAGGTGCACCTGTGTAAAGATAATTCTGTTTAATCCGCTACTTGATTTGCCACACCTGTCACATGGATGGATTATTTTGGCACAGGACAAATGCTCACTAACAGATACGAAAACAAAATGTGTGCACAACATTTGAGAAACAAGCTTTGTGTGTGTATGGAACATTTTATTTCAGCTCATGAAACCAACACTTTACATGTTGCATTTATAATTTTGTTCAATGTAGATAAGCTAACCTATTAGCCACTTATGACTGACTTGTGATCGTTGCCCTTGCAAGTTTGATTGTATTGACATTCTCAGCCTTAGCTGAGAATAGCTCGTCCATTTTTGTTAAAAATATTGAGTCATTGAAACAAACAGTGCATCCTGAATGGATGGAGGTAGCAAACAATGTACCAGACCAGCTGTAATTTACAACCTGATAGCAATATTTGTTGGACTACCTAAAATGTATTGTTAAATTATATTCATCATGCATTGAACTGCATCCATCTATTCTGCCAACAATGCCCTAGTGTACATCATGGAATGTAAAATTGAACCTATTTATAAACCTCTTATGAAGTTTGTTTTGTACCATTAACTGGGGATTTGATATTATGATACTTTGCCGATATGAAACAAACTATTTAAAACGCTGTCAGTTCCACTTCCACAAAAAAAAGTTTTTGTTGATTAAAACCAACATTAGTCTGACATATGGCTGGTTTCAGCTCAACGCAGTGCTCCTAATGGTGTGTATTATACTTCACAACTTTGTCTGAAGCTGTTGGCATCACATGAGCCTTTGAAACTGAGTTCCGTGTGAGGTAAATTGAACTGCAAGATACCGTTTTACTCATCTGGTCAGGGGGGAGAATACCAAACGAAGCGGCTGGGCCTTGTGAGTTGTCTGTGTCCGACAAACAATACACTTCAGCAAAATATGTTTATTTTAACAATAAATCATAAGTCCATTATACATTTTAACAGTATAACACAAATATATTTGTGTCAAGTCATGAACCCTCTGTTTGAAAAAATATTTGTAAAGGATTCAAAGAGTGAAAAGCTTTATTCATTCACATGAATAATTGATATAATTTATTTGATACTCAAGGTTTTTATAGAAAAATATAATATTTTTATGTTGCATTTGCACCTGTGCCGTGCCATTTCATTAAGTCTCACAAATATGGTCCAGCCCAATATATTCTACAGCTCCCAAGCTTTCTGTGGATTTAAGAGTTTCCTAGTCTATTCTTTATGGCCCTCTCTATATTTTATTTTATCTGGCATAGCAAATACAGGAAAATATCGCTCCAAGGCTGTCAGCTCAAGAGGTTAAAAAGTCAGGGACCTAATCACACAAATCTCTCTCACATTTCAATCTAGGGTTTTTTTCTGGCTTGGAGTTCCTGCTGGGATGCCTACTTGATCGAAGTTGGGTATTTCCTGAGCAGACTTGTCTACAGTAACGTCCAGCTGGCATGCTGGATACATAAGCTCGATCCTATCTACCGGTACTTTGAATCTGCTGCAGTCTCTATGGTAACAGCTAACTCTAGAGATGTGCAGGCAGGAGTTCCATGCCTGCTAGTTCCAGAGACGGGAGTGAGAATAATATAACTCGGCATGAGGCAACAGTCAAAAGTGTAGAGGAAATGAGGAAGATAGTTAGTCTGTACAGGCCTGCCATTGCCAGGAGTATAATGCAAATCTACAGTGCATTCAGAAAGTATTCAGACCCTTTGACCCATGCTTCTACACCTGCATTGCTTGCTGTTGGGGTTTTAGGCTGGGTTTCTGTACAGCACTCTGAGATATCAGCTGATGTAAGAAGGGCTAAATAAATACATTTGATTTGATTTTTTCCACGTTGTTACTTTACAGCCTTATTGTAAAATTGATTAAATAGTCGTATTCCTCAATCTACAGTTGTGGCCAAAACTTTTGAGAATGACAAATATTTATTTTCAAAGTCTGCTGCCTCAGTTTGTATGATGGCAATTTGCATATACTCCAGAATGTTATGAAGAGTGATCAGATTAATTGCAAAGTCCCTTTGCCATGCAAATTAACTGAATCCCCAAAAAAACATTTCCACTGCATTTCAGCCCTGCCACAAAAGGACCAGCTGACATCATGTCAGTGATTCTCTCGTTAACACAGGTGTGAGTGTTGACGAGGACAAGGCTGGAGATCACTCTGTCATGCTGATTGAGTTCGAATAACAGACTGGAAGCTTCAAAAGGAGGGTGGTGCTTGGAATCATTGTTCTTCCTCTGTCAAACATGGTTACCTGCAAGGAAACACGTGCCGTCCCCATTGCTTTGCACAAAAAGGGCTTCACAGGCAAGGATATTGCTGCCAGTAAGATTGCACCTAAATCAACCATTTATCAGATCATCAAGAACTTCAAGGAGAGCGGTTCAATTGTTGTGAAGAAGGCTTCAGGGCGCCCAAGAAAGTCCAGCAAGCACCAGGACCTTCTCCTAAAGTTGATTCAGCTGCGGGATCGTGCCACCACCAGTACAGAGCTTGCTCAGGAATGGCAGCAGGCAGGTGTGAGTGCATCTGCATGCACAGTGAGGCGAAGACTTTGAGGATGGCCTGGTGTCAAGGGGAGCAAAGAAGCCACTTCTCTCCAGGAAAAACATCAGAGTCACACTGATATTCTGCAAAAGGTACAGGGATTAGACTGCTGAGGACTGGGGTAAAGTCATTTTCTCTGATGAATCCCCTTTCCGATTGTTTCGGGCATCCGGAAAAAAGCTTGTCCGGAGAAGACAAGGCGAGTGCTACCATCAGTCCTGTGTCATGCCAAAAGTAAAGCATCCTGAGACCATTCATGTGTGGGGTTGCTTCTCAGCCAAGGGAGTGGGCTCACTTACAATTTTGCCTAAGAACAAAGCCATGAATAAAGAATGGTACCAACACATCCTCTGAGAGCAACTTCTTCCAACCATCCAGGAACAGTTTGGTGACGAACAAAGCCTTTTCCAGCATGATGGAGCACCTTGCCATAAGGCAAAAGTGATAACTAAGTGGCTCGGGGAACAAAACATCAATATTTTGGGTCCATGGCCAGGGAACTCCCCAGACCTTAATCCCATTGAGAACTTGTGGTCAATCCTCAAGAGGAGGGTGGACAAACAAAAACCCACAAATTCTGACCAACTCCAAGCATTGAGTATGCAAGAATGGGCTGCCACCTGTCAGGATGTGGCCCAGAAGTTAATTGACAGCATGCCAGGGCAGATGTCTTGAAAAAGAAGGGTCAACACTGCAAATATTGACTCTTTGCATCAACTTCATGTAATTGCCAATAAAAGCCTTTGACACTTATGAAATGCTTGTAATTGTACTTCAGTATTCCATAGTAACATCTGACAAAAATATCTAAAGACACTGAAAGACATTCCATAGTAACATCTGACAAAAATATCTAAAGACACAGCAAACTTTGTGAAAATTAATATGTGTCAACCTCAACTTTTGGCCACAACTGTACACACAATACCTCATTTTTAGAAATGCTTGCAAATTTATTTTAAAAAATAATAATGGAAAGATCACATTTAGATAAGTATTCAGACCCTTTACTCAGTATTTTGTTGAAGGACCTTTGGCAGCGATTACAGCCTTGAGTCTTCTTGGGTATGACGCTACAAGCTAGGCACAGCTGTATATTTGGGGAGTTTCTCTCGTTCTTCTTTGCAGACCCTCTCAAGCTTTGTCAGGTTGGATGGGGATCGTCCCTGCACAGCTATTTTCAGGTCTCTCCAGAGATGTTCAAATCGGGTTCAAGTCTGGGCTCTGGCTGGGCCACTCAAGGACATTCAGAGACTTGTCCGGAAGCCACTCCTGCGTTGTAATGGCTGTGTGCTTTGGGTCGTTGTCCTGTTGTCCTTCAACCAAGTCTGAGGTCCTGAGCGTTCTGGGAAAAGTTTATCAAGGATCTCTGTACTTTGCTCCATTCAGCTTTCACTCAATCCTGACTAGTCTCCCAGTCCCTGCTGCTGAAAACACCCCCACAACATGATGCTGCCACCACCATGCTTCGCTGTAGGGATGGTGCCAGGTTTCCTCCAGACGTGACGCTTGGCATTCAGTCCAAAGAGTTCAAAGTTAGTTTCATCAGACCAGAGAATCTTAGTGTCTTTAGGTGACTTTTGGCAAACTCAAAGCAGTCCGTCTCTACCATAAACACCTGATTGGTGGAGAGCTGCAGAGATGGTTGTCCTTCTGGAAGGTTCTACCATCTCCACAAAGGAACTCTGGATCTCTGTTAGAGTGACCATCGGGTTCTTGGTCACTTCCCTAACCAAGGCCGTTCTCCTCCGATTGCTCAGTTTGCCCGGGTGGCAAGCTCTAGGAAGAATCTTGGTGGTTCCAACCTTCTTCCATTTAAGAATCATGGAGGCCACTGTGTTCTTGAAGACCTTCAATGCTGCATACATTTTTTGGTACCCTTCCCCAGATCTGTGCCTCGACACAATCCTGTCTCGGAGCTCAACGGCCAATTACTTCGATCTTATGGCTTGATTTTTGCTCTGACGTGCATTGTCAACTGTGGGACCGTATATAGACAGGTGTGTGCTTTTCCTAATCATGTCCAATCAATTGAATTTACCACAGGTGGACTCAAATCAAGTTGTATAAACATCAAGGATGATCAATGGAAACAGGATGCACCTGAGCTCAACTCAGGATGCACCTGAGTCCCATAGCAAAGGGTCTGAATAATACTGAATACTTATAAGGTATCCGTTTTATTTTTAAATAAAATTTGCAAACATTTCTAAAAATCTACTTTCACTTTGTCATTATGGGGTAGTGTGTGTAGATTGAGGATTTGTATTTATTTAATCCCTTTTAAAATAAGTAACGTAACAAAATGTGGAAATTGGGAAAGGGTCTGAATACTTTCCGAATGCACCGTAAGTAAGCAAGCCTGCCATTGACAATGTCCACTATTACCTGTAAAATGAAAACATTTGAATATAGCCTATTCATATACTTACTCTATGGTTATATAGAGAGTACTACTTTAGATGACCCAATTTAATTATTTCTACACAAAATAAGTTGTAAGTCAAAAGCAGAGAGTTTACCGTCAACGGTCGGTGAGCCATCACCACAGAACTACCATTTGTTGACATGTTCAACAAGTAGGCATTGTGGCTAGCTCTCCCAGCAGCACACATTAGGACTAATAACCTTCATGTAAGGCGCTCAGTCTTAACACAGACAAGGGCCCCAAGATCTCTCAACAGGAGCATGTGACTTCAATCAAAGAAGTGTTACTGCTCTGTTCTGAGATCCAAATTGTATCACATTTACATTCTTGGAGACAGAACACTGTTTTCAATATGAAGAACCGGTGTTTATGGTTACTGGGGAACAACACTTTCAATATGAAGAACCAGCGTTCATTCATGGTTACTGGAGTTTTGATGTCTGGTACAGATAAGGTAGACATGCAAAAGAGCTGAGAGCAATTAAAATCTTACTAGGCCAAGATGTTTAAAAGGAAAGTTTGGCTGCATTTGGGGCCGTTGGTTAAATACACATTCCTGGGCTAAAAGCACGGTCTTAGCAAAAATACGTTAACTTGTAACATGCCTACAGGTCCATTTCTATTTGCTTTTAATTCAAACTGAAATGTTTTGCATAGGTTTAAGTTGACTGTCTGCACAATACCGTTTAAAGAGATAAGGGCTAAGGTGACAAACCCCTTTTGCAAACACACCCGCAGAGTAAGCAAACGCACAGTAACATTTCAAACAGATGGAATGAGTGAAAATATAATAAACAGTGGGGTTTATGTTGTACATTTTCATTGACAATATCCATGAGGAAATGATGGCCTAGTTAAAGTAGTTATATAGCCAACCACAGTAATGTGCTGGAATTGTAGTAGCCTACACACGCAGCTCGTAATGTAATGTAGGCCTAATTGAGAGAGGCAGTATGAAATCACCTGTTAATTAAAAATGTTTACTCATCAATTGTTCTCATAGTAATGTGTTTACCTATAATGCATTCTGATAGTAATGTGTTTACGCAATGCGTTGTCATAGTAATGTGTTTACTAATAATGCATGTGTGTTAGTAAGAGGACTACGCCACCCATAGAGGCTAGACATGTAAACCACACAAAGTATTTAGAAGATGTGATCCTGATCAAGGGTGGTGGTTCCTCATGACGCACTTTAATTTTCTGGAATTTCCCCTGACCTTTCAGCCAATGCAGACACTTTTATTCTGTGATACTTGTAGAACAAAACAAATATGCATGCAAATATGCATATGAATTAGGCCTAAAAATGTATTCAGTGAAGCCATTAGCATAGTGCCTCACAGTGCTATTGTGATTAGGTCATCAATGAGTCAGTCAGTCTCAACTAGTAGAGTTAGTGAGAGGCTATAATTTCCATTTCCTCTATTGTAGCAGTCACAGATATTGATGGAATCTAGGTTAGAGACCACTCATTATTTGAACGTATCCACTCCATCCAATTTCCCCTCAGACTTAAATTACCCTCTGTAAAAGAGCCCTTACGATTGAGCACCAATGGCACTGCCAATCACATTAGTTAGCTTAGCTCCCCACTTCAGAACACACACCGCTCTGACAACGACAACTATATCGTGTGTAGCTAGAGCTACCAGTCCAATTAACAACACACAACTATACCATACGTGCCTGGTATGGCAACTCCTCGGCCTCCGACCGCAACGAACTACAGCGGGTAGTGCGTACGGCCCAGTACATCACTGGGGCAAAGCTTCCTGCCATCAAGGACCTCTATACCAGGCGGTGTCAGAGGAAGGCCCTAAACATTGTCAGACTCCAGCCACCCTAGTCATAGACTGTTCTCTCTGCTACCACCCAGCAAGCGGTACCGAAGCTTCTAAACAGCTTCTACCCCCAAGCCATAAGACTCCTGAACATCTAATCAAATGACTACCCAGACTATTTGCATTGCCCCCCTCTTATACACCGCTGCTACTCTTTGTTATCATCTATGTAGTCACTTTAATAACTACCTACAAGTACATATTACCTCAATTACCTCGACCAACCGGTGCCCCCACACATTGACTCTGTACCGGTAGCCCCTGTTTATAGCCTCGCCATTGTTATTTTGCTACTGCTCTTTAATTACTTGTTACTTTTATTCCTTATTCTTATTCATTTTTTTTTTAAACTGCATTGGTGGTTAGGGACTCGTAAGTAAGCATTTCTCTGTAAGGTCTACACCTGTTGTATTCGGCGCATGTGACTAATAAAATTTGATTTGATACTCACTGGTCCAATTAACAACCACAACTATATGTGGCAAGAGCCACCGGGGTCTGACAATCTGCATTGATAATAGCAGACGATATTGCCACTCCTATTTTCCACATCTTCAATTTAAACCTACTAAAGAGCGTGTGCACTCAGGCCTGGAGGGAAGCTAAAGTCATTCCGCTACCCAAGAATAGTAAAGCCCCCTTTACTGGCTTAAATAGCCAACCAATCAGCCTGTTACCAACCCTTAGTAAACTTCTGGAAAAAATTGTGACCAGATACAATGCTATTTCACAGTAAACAAATTGACAACAGAATTTCAGAATGCTTATAGGGTAGGACACAAATGACGGATGATTGGCTAAGAGAAATGATTGTGGGGGCTGTGTTGTTAGACTTCAGTGCAGCTTTTGACCATAATCTGCTGCTGGAAAAACTTGTGTTATGGCTCTACACCCCCTGCTATAATGTTGTTAAAGAGTTACTTGTCTAACAGATCAGAGGGTGTTCTTTAATGGAAGCCTCTCAAATATAATCCAGGTAGAATCAGGAATTCCCCAGGGTAGCGGTTTAGGCCTCTTACTTTTAAAATGTTTTACTAACGACATGCCACTGACTTCGAGTAAAGCCAGAGTGTCGATGTATGCGGATGACTCAACACTAGACACGTCAGCTGCTACAGTGACTGAAATGACTGCAACACTTAAAAAAGAGCTGCAGTTAGTTTCAGAGTAGTTGGCAAGGATTAAGTAAGCCTTAAAAATTTCCAAAACTAAAAGCATAGTATTTGGAACAAAACACTCACTAAACCCTAAACCTCAACTAAACCTTGTAATAAATATGGAAATTGAGCGAGTTGAGATGACTAAACTGCTTGGAGTAATCCTAGATTGTAAACTGTCATGGTCAAAACATATTGATGCAGTAGTAGCTAAGATGGGGAGAAGGCTGTCTATAATAAAGCGATGCTCAGCCTTCTTAACACAAACAACAAGGCAGGTCCTACAGGCCCTAGTTTTGTCACACCTTGACAACTGTTCAGTCATGTGGTCAGGTGCCACAAAAAAGGACTTAGGATAATTGCAATTGGCTCAGAACAGGGCAGCACAGCTGGCCCTTGGATGTACACAGAGAGCTAATATTAATCATATGCATGTCAATCTCTCCTTGCTCAAAGTGAAGGAGAGATTGACTTCATCACTACTTTTATTTATGAGAGGTATTGACATGTTGAATGCACCGAGCTGTCGGTCTAAACTACTGGCACACAGCTCGGACACCCATGCATACCCCAAAAGACATGCCACAAGAGGTCTCTTCACAGTCCCCAAGTCCAGAACAGACTATGGGAGGCACACAGTACTACATAGAGCCATGACTACATGGAACTCTATTCCACATCAAGTAAACTGACGCAAGCAGTAAAATTTGATTTTAAAAAACAGATTAAAAAAACACCTTATGGAACAGTGGGGACTGAAGCAACACAAACATTGGCACAGACATGCATACACACACAATAACATACGCACTATACATACACATGGATTTAGTACTGTAGATATGTGGTATTGGTGGAGTAGAGGCCTGAGGGCACACAGTGTGTTGTGAAATCTGTAAATGTATTGTACTGTTTTTTAAATTGTATAAATTGCCTTAATTTTGCTGGACCCCCAGGAAGAGTAGCTGCTGCTTTGGACAGCCGCCTAATGAGGATCCATAATAAATAAATACTAATACCAGTCCAATTAACAACCACAACTATACCATATGTGGCGAGTGCTACTGGTCCAATTAACAACCACAACTACACCATATATGGCGAGAGCTACTGGTCCAATTAACAACCACAACTATACCATATGTGGCGAGTGCTACTGGTCCAATTAACAACCACAACTATACCATATGTGGCGAGTGCTACTGGTCCAATTAACAACCACAACTACACCATATATGGCGAGAGCTACTGGTCCAATTAACAACCACAACTATACCATATGTGGCGAGAGCTACTGGTCCAATTAACAACCACAACTATACCATATGTGGCGAGTGCTACTGGTCCAATTAACAACCACAACTATACCATATGTGGCGAGAGCTACTGGTCCAATTAACAACCACAACTATACCATATGTGGCGAGGGCTACTGGTCCAATTAACAACCATACCTATACCATATGTGGCGAGAGCTACTGGTCCAATTAACAACCATACCTATACCATATGTGGCGAGTGCTACTGGTCCAATTAACAACCATACCTATACCATATGTGGCGAGAGCTACTGGTCCAATTAACAACCACACATGTAAGAGTGATAGTGTTAAATTAGAAATGTACATAAGGACATCTGTTAGAGTTGAGGGATCCAAATGAGATCAGGGCAGCCATAACAATGGAGCACTACAGTATTAGGCTACGTCCTTGTGCTTTAGGGAATATCCAGTGAGAGCGAGGGCTTCTCCATTCCACTCAGGGATTTCTCTCCACGCTCCAACCTACCAGCAGCCAGTCGAGTGGAGTGGAATGGACAGAGACATGTGGAGACAGCTCACTCAGCTCCCCCATGACACTACACAACATGGAGGGGAGAGGGGGAGAACGGGAATCACACTAGTATGGCTCTCCTACTATGCTCCAGTGGGTACAGCACTATGGCACAACCTGTCTGGCAGACACTTGGACTATGGGAAGCACAGCAAAAAAGCATCAATTAGCCTAGGTGGCTATCTTAGCTAACTTCTTTACATCAATTTGATGCAGTCAATACATGCTCTACCATATTATTTGAATATATTTTAAATGCCCATTCCTAACTTTTATGCAAATGTTGCTGATCAGTACAATAAAAGTCCCAAATGTAATGGAGATTGCTTATCATCTGTAGCCCCATGAAATCTTGATTTACCCAGTTTATCAAGATAGATTTACCATTCAAATAAATGGATTACCATTATATTATGTAGTAATATTGGGAAAAAGTATAATTGTAATATTGTATAATTGATTCATTAATACATACATGGCTGTCTCTGAAAAATGTTGACATCAAATTTTAAATGTAATGATATTGAATTGAAAAGATGCCCAACGATTGAACAGAGTAGTAGCTGAGTTTCTGTCTGAATCATGTGCCATTCTGTGACTTTGGCTGATATGCCCTTTCTGCCGTGGTATTGTTTAGGTATCGTGATACTAAACCTGGTATCCGTATCAAAGACAGAATTCTGGTATCGTGACAACACTGGCTGCCATGGTAGAGCATGACTGTAAATGGAATTCTGGCAAATAAATATGGACCAGGATGTGGCATACTAAAAGTGGGGGAACGAAGCTGGCAAGGGAGATGCTAACAACAACAACAACAACCTGCAGTGTCATGAGGGGCTGCAACTGGAGCCCTCACCAGATATAACCCAGTTGCAATGCGACCCCCCCTTTTCTTGGCTTCCCGAGGAGGAAATAGAGTGGAAGTCTGACAGATCTCAAAGCCAATCTTATCTACCCCCGCATCTCCCATAACACCCCTACTCATGTCATGCAAACCTTCGCTGTCTTTGATTGCATATCTTGTCAGTTTGTTATTGGCATGGGCTCTATCAGGATGAACGAAGAGAAACTGCCAACTACCTCTCTCGCTCACTCTCCCTCTTCTTTGGTCTCTGGCGTGTGTTCCAAGGCTATAAATAGCCCAGCCCCCCTTGCAGTCCTTTGGTCACCGGGGGTTACACGGGTTGGCTGTCGATGCCTGGCCGGTTACGCAACGGCCCACCCACATGACAGCTCAGGATGGGTGGCTTATTGGATTAGTGTGGAGTCAAGAGGGTGGTTCAAGGCAACAACTGGGTATTCACGGAGTTGTGCCTCCGCTTAAGTAAAGAAACTTGCTAGCATGGATGCTAGTGATTATCACCTGTGGTAGTTTAGCTGTAAGGGATTTGTCGCTTGACAAGAAGCAGGTTAGACAATACAAAAAAGCATTGTGAAAAAGACAAATATCTAGCCATGATGAGGAAGACAGTCTAGTAAACAGGCGGTGAAACCGAAATTATTTTCCAATCGTTTTATTCTGAACAGATCAATTATTTGTTTTGTTCCGTTCCACTGTTCCGACCAGCAAAATAAAGTTCTGAACAGGTTAGAACCACACAAAAAAGTACTGGTTTATATTGTTCCTTTCTGTTCCTTTTTAAACCTCTAAAATCATGTTTTTTTTATTTTTACATTTAGCGTGACATTAAATTCCTTTACCAAACAGTTCGGCTAGAGCAGATTGCTATGGAGCGGGCAAACTATAGCCTAGTTGTTTCCATGCGCAATGGACATACAAGTCTAGGGCGCAAGATGCGACTGAAATTTTCCGGGTGGGGAAAAAGTGAGTGAGGGTGGAGGAGGCTTGGCTTGATGCACTGGGCATCTTGTTATGACATCTTGTTATGACAGAATTATAGGCTACCTGCTTGTGTGTGCAGAGCGACACAAGAAGGAGAAAAAAAACACGTTTTACCTTTTGTAGTTAATAATCCAATGTGAAACATAACTATAGTATCCTTTACTAGCATTGAAAAAAGTAATCCCTTCTTAAAAATCTCTCCCCAATTTCTGAGTCCCGCTTCTAACTTCAGTAGGCTACAGTAGTCTATGCTTCGGAGGTGGAGGGGCAGGTAGCCTTCACACGCACTGGCAGAGATTTTCAGGTGGCAGGCAGACACTGGTATACGTTGCTGAGTGACGGCTTTGCATAGGCGCCTTGTTGCGTTTTTTTTGTGGGATAAAACTAAAATTGTGTTATTATTAACTGGTTCCCATGCTTTTAAAATAATGGTTCTGTTCCGGAACAGTATAGATCACTTTCGTTCCCAGTTCTGATTCGTTCCCTGAACCGGTTCCAACCCCTGCAAGCAACAGATGCGTATCCAGATGTATGGAAGATGAAGGCCTAACCAGGCTGGGCTCCAATCTGTTAGAAAAGCCTCGACAGACATGGTACTCAAAACTACGCATCTGAGCCAATCTTCGCCTTAGTTTGACAAATATAGAATGGCGTTTGGGTCTTTGCGTATCAAAAAAAGAGGCACATCAAATAACACTGACGCATCAAATAACACTATTTGGCTATGGCGCAGAGAGAGGGCACCTCGCCTCGAGCTCCGCTAAAACATTGCAATTTTCTACTTTTTGTGTTTTTCTCAAATCTTCTTAATAAGTTTGTTTTGTGATTTACTACATACACCCGGGTAGAACTATTTGAATACAAATCGCTGGGTACGCACTGTCCACCCGACCTTCCCGAATTCCCTGAGACACGGAACAATGGACTAGCTTCTTGGGCAAAGCACCAAGCTGCTTCGGAGTCCTACCGGAGAGGAGGAAGTGAAGATGCCAAAGGAGAGGAGACATCGCCCTTTTTACCTTCCAAGAGTGTTCTCAGGGATTATCGCCATGGTTGTGTACATCCCACCCCAAGCAGACACCAAAATAGCACTCAAAGATCTTCATTGGACCCTGAACAAACTGGAGACCACAATTGTTGCGAGGGACTATAAAAAAAAAGGTTTTGAGAACCGTGCTCCAAAATGATTACCAACACATCGTGGAATTTCTACTCTTGACCACTGCTACACACCTTTGACACGGGTATAAGGTCCTCTCCTTCGGCAAATCGGACCATGACTATCTCGCTACAAATAAAAACTAAAATCAAAAACCATGGATTGAGAGCAGCCTTGTAGGAAAACTGAAAGAGAGAGGCTGCTTATAAACAGTGTAAGGTGACCGGGGATAATAGTTTGGCTAAACAGTACAAATACAACCTACGCAGATTGATCAAGATTGTGAAACACAAGTATAGGGACAAAGTGGAGGAGCAATTCAGCAGGTCGGCGACAAGGCGTAGGTGGCAGGGGCTCCTTACAATCATGGATTCCAAAAAGAAAGCCAGCCACATTGCGGTCCTCAACACCACTCTACCGGAGGAGCTAAACACCTTCTCACAATTCGAGCACAATAACCCTGAGCTGCCGAGGAGAGCCCCCAAAGACAACGCTACACACTCAGTCTCCACGGAGGAAGTATGTAAGTCATTCAAATATACTAACTCTCGCAAGGCTGCTGGCCCAGACAGCATCCCTAGCCGTGCCCTCAGAGCATGTGCAGACCAGCTGGCTGTTGTGTTCTGACTTTTTAAATCTCTCCCTAGCCCAGGCCACTATACACGCCTGTTTCAAGATGTCCACAATCATCCATTTGCCCAAGAAAGGGAAATTAACTGAAAGACTACCAACCAGTAGCACTCACTTCTGTCATCATGAAGTGCTTCGAGAGGCTAGTCAAAGACCATATAGCCTCCTCTCTCCCCAACACACTTAACCCTCTCACACAGTTCCAACTCCATCATCAAGTTGACTGACAGCACTACAGAAGTAGCCCTGATTACCAACAACGGCAAGACAGCCTACATGGAGGTAGGCACTTTGACGGCATGGTGCCAGTTAAACAACCGCTCCCTCAACGTTAGCAAAACAAAGGAGCTGATTGTGGACTTCAGGAGGAACCAGGCTGCACACGCCCCCATCCACATCAAGGAGGCCATCATAGAGACGGTCAATAACTTCAAATTCCTTTGCATAAATTCCCCCTCTAAACGGATTTCCCTCTGCCCCCACCCCATTCATCACTGTTGCAGTTGTTAATAGGATCACCATCCTTTCTTCCCTGGTCTAGTTGCATGTGTTGGGCTACCTTGCTAACTTTTTTTATCCTGCTCGTTTGATCCTGATCTTATTTCAAATTCTTACAGACATTTTCCCCATTCGGTCGGACAAATAATGGCTTATCACCAACCAATTGTAATCACATCGTGGCCTGTGTGTGTGCTTGTTTGCAGAATTCTTTTTTTTACAGCTTTGACAGTGCTACTGACCGTAGTGGTGGGCGCTTCGCTTGCGCAAGCAAAGTGAGCCCAGAACATTCTAAAATATAATTGTTGTTTTTTGACAAAGACCCAAATGTGACACGTTTCAAGAAACTAGACGTATGTCGCAGGTCACTACTTCACAGGAGAGCCGTTTGAACATAAACATTTTTAAACAAAATGTAATTTTTTTGCAAAAATTGTGCCTTAATAACAAACTTGCATGCTATCTGTAAATACTAATAAAATTGTCAAAATTACGAGCCTAGTTGGTTTAGCCGCAGAAAAAGTCAGCAACCTTCCTACTAGCCATGATTGGATGAGATAATGAGTGGGCTGGACATGCCGAGAGATGAGTTTGGATTGGTCTGCCATATAGCGCGCTTCTGTTTATTTGAGCAGGTCAGTATGTCTTGGTAATCCTGTCTAACGCGGCTTTTTAAAATATGTATAGTGCAGTAAAACTGCATAAGCCTAATGTCAAGTTAAAGTGTACTGTTAGCTAGCTAACGTTAGCTGGCTGGCTCACTAGCTAACGTTACGTGTATGCTTTCCACTTTCTGGAGGACCGAGTTTTGAAATCAGTGGAATTTGAATATGATAGCTACGGTGATGGAGAAAACATGTCTTCGGATTACATCTTCAAACTAAGGGCAACCATGGCATCCAACAGGAGACGCGTCCATCCATAATGTTTACGGGTAAGATAGTCTAGCTAGCTACATTCAGATATTACAAATCTTTAATTGTGGTTTCATTTCAAGTTAAAGTGTACTGTTAGCTAGCTAACATTAGCTGGCTGGCTCACTAGCTAGCTAACGTTACGTGTATGAGCTTATTATTCGTATCTCATTTCAAAAGAATGTCACTGCAACAACTGCTGATAGACGTACTCGCTGGTAAATTCTGTCTGTCTACTTTGATTTCAGACCATGGGTAAGACAGTCTAGCTAGCTAAATTTTTAGATATTACACATTTCTAATTTTGACAGGAAGTGGATTCATTTCAAGTGAAAGTGTACCGTTAGCTAGCTAAAATTAGCTGCCTGGCTCGCTAGCTAACGTTACGTGTATGATCTTATTATTCGTATCACAGAGCCATTTTGTCGTCTAGTTATAGCCTAATGTCAGCTAGCTAACATTGAACCTGGTTGGTTAGCTACCTGCAGATTCATGCAGGGTAGGAAAGTCATGAATTGAGATTATGGTTCATTGTTTACCTAGCTAGCTAGCTAGCTAGCTAGCTACATGTCTTAACAAAGGACTCTCGTCTGAGTGTGCCAGAGTGCAGAATAACAGATGAATTTACAAACACTCAACACCCGTTGAATATGGTTGGTGTCAGTAAACGTCAGCAAAAAAGCATAATTAAATTGTTGCCAGCAGAACAGTTACAGTCACCGCCACGCTGGATAACATGAAAACATCCTAACCAGCTCTGCTAGGGCGAGTAAAATGGTCAGAGTGGGGTGTACTCATTTTTGTCTAGAAGTAGCTAGCAGGATAGCCAATGTGAGCCAGTTAGCTTGGGTGCTTGACTGCCATGGTGAGGTCAAAATGTCTGGCTCAACCCTACTCATCCGCCAGAGCATCCAGTGTGCGCTCTGAATGCTCTGAGAGCAAAACGCTCTGAATTTACAAACTGAAGGCACAGTTGCTGTCACCAACGCTCTGGATAACATAGCCCAACCAGCTCTGCTAGGGCGAGTAATGTTCAGTGAGCTGTTCTCTCATTTGTGTCTGGAAGTAGCTAACAAATTAGCTTGGGTGCTTGACTGCAATTTTTATTATTATGAACAAAACAAATAAACTGAAATATGAGTACAGAAATCTAAAACAGACAGGACTATTAGATAGAGATACATTTTCAATTTGTCAAAAAGTTATGGTACGTATTGCTTTTTTGTTTTTACACTTACGGATAATATTTCAATTCTATTTTGAAATTATGTTGAGGGGTGTGTTCTCCAACTTCATTTTATGTATAAAAAAACTGCCATGAAAAATAAACAAATTAACAATGAAAGTTGTTGAAATAAAACATTTCAAATTAAACATTAATAGTAGTTTAATTTCAATTGAAATTTTCTAACTGACTCCAAAATCTTCTGACATAAGAACAGTCCCAAAATAACTGGTCAAGCGTTAAATGGGTCACAACCACAAAATACACATGTGTTATCAATAGCTATTTTGAATCTGTGTATATTAAAAAGGTCTTTACAGGAGTGCTTAAATGCTGTTAGTACAGAACGCTCGGATCAACCCTTAAAGAGATGGGTAGGACAAAAGCTTAAGAGGGTGTCAACGATGCTGAATGGGTGTAGACAAAGAAGTGCTCTCCTGCAGTAGTACCAAAACATTCAAAGGCCATTAACTTAAATGTGAGTTTGAGAGTTCCTTTCCCATTGTTTATTACTTTCCCCAACTGTAGTGTTTGATATACCATGTTGTAGCGGAGTCTCTACATTTAGCCAACGTAAAAAACACAATTTCAAATTTTGCTACAATTTAAACCAGTCGGTCACAAATGGCGTTCCATAGAAAAAAAGCTCTCTGGTTTGCTCACAGTGGGTAATTGTCACTTTCATTTAATGTAAAGTATGGAGAAGAATTACATTCCTTAAACCTAGGCAAAATCACACATTTTGTAACAGACGTTTAGGCAGCCAAGAGTTCCCTTGTAACTTTGGATGGCCAGCACAGGGTGACAGAATGGGCTACAGGGGAGAGTAAATGTACGGATTCAAATTCAAAGTGGGACCTACTGCTTTGGTGACCTTCAGCTGAATAAATACGCACTTAAGGATGTTGAATTTGTGCCATACAGGTATAAAGAATGTTGTCAGAGTCCAAGACGACGCCAACAACGGGACCAAACAAATACCAACCAAACTATACAGGCTATCTATCCAGGCTCACGTTTGAAGACGCATACAATGTGTGTACAAAACATTAAGGACACCTTCCTAATATTGAGTTGTGTCAAGTTGGCTGATGTCCTTTGGGTGGTGGGCCAAAAAAAATACATAACCTTCCCACTAGCCATGATTGGCTGAGATGAGTGGGCTGGACATGCCGAGAGATGAGTTTGGATTGGTCTGCCATATGACACGCTTCTGTCTATAATATGAGCAAGTTATAATTTCTAACGTGGCTTTTTTGAAAGATATCACGTAGTAGAACTACATAAGTGTTGCTCTCCACCTTCTGTGCGACATAATTTTGAAAATAAGTGGATTTAAAGTATGATAGCTAAGGAGATGGAGAACATTCTGGCTTTGGATTGCAAATATGCAGACAGATTCGAAAAGAGAACACACAGAAGGCTCCGGATTACATCTTCAAACTAAGGGCAACCATGGCATCTGTGAGAGAGGGAGAAGCGTCCATCCAAGTATACGAGTAAGATTGGCTAGCTAGCCTCATTTTCAGATATTACACGTTTCTAACTGTCAGTAAGTCATCTTCATTTCAAGTTAGTGTACTGTTAGCTAACGTTTGCTGGCTGGCTAGCTAGCGTTACGTGTATGATCTGTGTTGTAAAATTATTCGTATCAGAGAGCCATTTGCATTCCTAGTTATTGCCTAATGTCAGCTAGCTAACACTGAATCTGGTTGGTTAGCTACCTGCAGATTCATGCAGTTGGGATAATGATTCATTGTTCAGCTAGCTAGCTAGCTACATGTCTAAACAAAAGACTTGAATGCTCAACACCTGTTGAATATGGCCGGTGTCAGTAAACGTTGGCAAAAAAAGCGTAATTAAAATTGTTGCCAGCAGTACAGTTGCAGTCACCAACACTCTGAATAACATGAAAACAGCCTAACCAGCTCTGCTAGGGCAAGTAAAATGGTCAGAGTGAGCTGTTCTCTCATTTGAGTCTGGAAGTAGCTAGCAAGTTAGCCAACATTAGCTTGGGTGCTTGACTGCTGTTAGGTTCAGGATCAACCATACTTTTCGTCCAGAGCATCCAGTGTGCACTCTGAACGCTCCAAGAGCGAAACGCTCCGAGTTTACGAACGGCCAGAGCACATTGGCACTCCAGATTAAATTGACAAACACACCCGTAGTATAAACCAGCCTTTAGTGTTGAAATCTTTGGATGTTTAGCACATAGCCTCATATGTGAATCCTTAAAGACATGGGTGGGGCTAAAGCTTAAGGGTGTGAACAATGCTGAATGGGTGTAGACAAAGAAGAGCTCCAGTAGGTACAGTACCAAACATTTGAGGGCCATTTTCTCAAGTGAGGAAAGTTGATCAACTTTCAAAGCAGAATTACTTTCCCATTGTTCAACTGTAGTGTATGATATACCATTTTCTAGCTCGGAGTCTCTACTTTTACCCAATAAAAAAAACACAATTGCAAATTTTGCTACACAAGACTGAATCGAGCCGGTCGGTCACATATGTATGATTTTCCAATACAATCTTCTTATACATTTGAATATTAGTACTTTTTAAATGAATACCAGCAGTCAAATTGTGCACTAGGTAATAGATAAAGCAGATGACCTCTTAGATAATTTTTTATTATGAAGCTTTTCGGTACTAGTTCCCCAAAATAGCTGTTTCAGCCAATCACGTGTGTTTGTTTACAAAGAAGCACAAGGAGCAGAATGGGAGCTTCATGAGGTGAGTCAAGTTACTAGGGCTGACCCCAATTAGTCAACTGGTCGATTGTTTGGTCTTTAGGCTGTTGGTTGACCAAGATTTTGTTTTGTTACTGCTCAACTAAAACAAACAGATATATGGACACCTACTCATTCAAGGGTTTTTATGTATTTTTACTAGTTTCTACATTGTAGAATTATATTGATGAAATAAAACATATGGAATCCTGTAGTAACCAAAAATGTATTAAACAAATCTAAATATATTTTGTTTGAGATTCTTCAAAATACCCACCCTTTGCCTTGATAACAGCTTTGCACATTCTTGGCATTCTCTCAACCAGCTTCATGTGGTAGTCACCTGGAATGCATTTCAGTTAACAGGTGTGCCTTGTTAAAAGTCCATTTGTGGAATTTCTTTCCTTCTTAATGCATTTGAGCCAATCAGTTGTGTTGTGACAAGGTAGGGGGGGGTATACAGAAGATAGCCCTATTTAGTAAAAGACCAAGTCCATATTATGGAAAGAACAGCTCAAATAAGCAAAGAGAAACAACAGTCCATCATTACTTTAAAAGACATGAAGGTCAGTCAATACGGAACAGTTCAAGAACTTTGAACGTTTTTTCAACTGCAGTCGCAAAAACCATCAGCGCAATGATAAACTGTCTCTCATGAGGACCGCCACAGCAAAGGAAAACAGAATTACCTCTGCTGCAGAGGATAAGTTCAAAAAGAGTTAACTGCACCTCAGGAAATGCAGCCCAAATAAATGCTTCAGAGTTCAAGTAATAGATTCCTCTGAACAGTTGATGTTGAGATGTGATTGGTGTCCTTGTTAAAGAATAAGAAGAAGAGATTTGCTTGGGCCAAAAAACACAAGCAATGGACATTAGACTGGTGGAAATATGTCCTTTGGTCTGATGAGTCCAAATTTGAGATTTTTGGTTCCAACCGCCGCGTCTTTGTGAGACGCAGAGTAGGTGAACAGATGATCTACGCATGTGTGGTTCCCACCGTGAAGCATGGAGGAGGTGTGATGGTGCCTTGCTGGTGACACAGTCTGATATATTTAGAATTCAAGGCACACATAATCAGCATGGCTACCACATCATTCTGCTGTGATACACCATCCCATCTGGTTTGCGATTAGTGGAACTATCATTTGTTTTTCAACAGGACAATGACTCAAAGCACACCTCCAGATTTTCAGTCGACCAAGATTTTCTGTGGTCGGGGACAGCCCTACAAGTTACACTTGTATGAAATTCACTTCTAATATCTGCTAGCTAGCTAGAAATATATATATATATATATATATATATATATATATATATATATATATATATATACTGCTCAAAAAAATAAAGGGAACACTTAAACAACACAATGTAACTCCAAGTCAATCACACTTCTGTGAAATCAAACTGTCCACTTAGGAAGCAACACTGATTGACAATAAATTTCACATGCTGTTGTGCAAATGGAATAGACAAAAGGTGGAAATTATAGGCAATTAGCAAGACACCCCCAATAAAAGGAGTGGTTCTGCAGGTGGTGACCACAGACCACTTCTCACTCAGTTCCTATGCTTCCTGGCTGATGTTTTGGTCACTTTTGAATGCTGGCGGTGCTTTCACTCTAGTGGTAGCATGAGACGGAGTCTACAACCCACACAAGTGGCTCAGGTAGTGCAGCTCATCCAGGATGGCACATCAATGCGAGCTGTGGCAAGAAGGTTTGCTGTGTCTGTCAGCGTAGTGTCCAGAGCATGGAGGCGCTACCAGGAGACAGGCCAGTACATCAGGAGACGTGGAGGAGGCCGTAGGAGGGCAACAACCCAGCAGCAGGACCACTACCTCCGCCTTTGTGCAAGGAGGAGCACTGCCAGAGCCGTGCAAAATGACCTCCAGCAGACCACAAATGTGCATGTGTCTGCTCAAATGGTCAGAAACAGACTCCATGAGGGTGGTATGAAGGCCCGACGTCCACAGGTGGGGGTTGTGCTTACAGCCCAACACCGTGCAGGACGTTTGGCATTTGCCAGAGAACACCAAGATTGGCAAATTCGCCACTGGCGCCCTGTGCTCTTCACAGATGAAAGCAGGTTCACACTGAGCACATGTGACAGAGTCTGGAGACGCCGTGGAGAACGTTCTGCTGCCTGCAACATCCTCCAACATGACCGGTTTGGCGGTGGGTCAGTCATGGTGTTCGGGTGGCATTTCTTTGGGGGGCCGCACAGCCCTCCATGTGCTCGCCAGAGGTAGCCTGACTGCCATTAGGTACCGAGATGAGATCCTCAGACCCCTTGTGAGACCATATGCTGGTGCGGTTGGCCCTGGGTTTCTCCTAATGCAAGACAATGCTAGACCTCATGTGGCTGGAGTGTGTCAGCAGTTCCTGCAAGAGGAAGGCATTGATGCTATGGACTGGCCCGCCCGTTCCCCAGACCTGAATCCAATTGAGCACATCTGGGACATCATGTCTCGCTCCATCCACCAACGCCACGTTGCACCACACACTGTCCAGGAGTTGGCGGATGCTTTAGTCCAGGTCTGGGAGGAGATCCCTCAGGAGACCATCCGCCACCTCATCAGGAGCATGCCCAGGCGTTGTAGGGAGGTCATACAGGCACGTGGAGGCCACACACACTACTGAGCCTCATTTTGACTTGTTTTAAGGACATTACATCAAAGTTGGATCAGCCTGTAGTGTGGTTTTCCACTTTAATTTTGAGTGTGACTCCAAATCCAGACCTCCATGGGTTGATAAATTGGATTTCAATTGATAATTTGTGTGTGATTTTGTTGTCAGCACATTCAACTATGAAAAGAAATAAGTATTTAATAAGAATATTTCATTCATTCAGATTTAGGATGTGTTATTTTAGTGTTCCCTTTATTTTTTTGAGCAGTGTATATAGATATATATATATATATATATATATAATGACTGTTAAGTTAACCATCTAAAATGTGCCAAATAAATGATCCTGCTGGGTTTTGCTAACTTGCTCATGTTAGCTAAGTACCTAACGTTAGCTTGCAAGGTCAAGCTTCTTGATAGCAGCAACAGAGACAATCCCCCTCCTGGATTAAGATCCCTGCTGCCTAATATTTGTTCTGTGTGTGGCGCAAACTGCATTTTGAGATACTTGCATAACTTTATGAGCTGGGTTGTCTGTCTTCGTAGTAAATGTTTGAGTGCGCTCGTTAGCATTTACCTAGCATCTGCTATGGGGATTCCTTAGTACTTGTTAGCATTCTGGTAAGCGCCCCTAAAATAGCGCCCATTTTGTGCACTACCGGTAATACCGTGTATCCCAGGATGGCACATGCACGGTATGGAAATCTGGATACCGCCCAACCCTATCTGGTGCCTTCTTGCTGTGGGCTCAAAACGAAAGAGAAAATCATACCCGCTTGCTCAAATTGTGTAGTACCTCATCTGTTCTCATTTTTGTTTTGTCAACTTTTTGGCATGTTCTCTGAAGTAGGCTACCTTGGCTTAGTGCTAGCGTGCTAGCTGACAGACATCTGGAATCTATCCATTTTGTAGTTCCCCGACTCTCCCTCGACCTGGCGAAGTGCCCGCCTCCCCTAGCTTTTGGTAGCTGACTCAACCTACAATCTTTTAAAACTGTCATAATCAGATGAGCCCCAGCCATCAATCTTTAAGTCTGACCTCTTTGCTTTAATCTGGGGTTGTGTTAGTTGTGTTCTAGCTGGTCTCCAGTAGTTGGGCTCTAGCTTGCTGACCATAACCGTGGTGGTTGGCTAGGCTGGCTAAGCTAATAGCTAGTTGGCTAAATAGTTAACATTCACTGGCTGGCAAGCTTTCTGGCTAAGATAATTGCATATAGTGAACACTCTTTGATAACTGGTTAGATGGTGTTATGTATTTCCAAAATGTTGGTTTACTTTACTGTAGCTTGTAAGCTAGCTGTTGATAGCAGTGCATGAGTCAGCCAGTTGCTAACATAACGTTGGCAGGCAAGTTGGGCTAACCGTTGGCAGGCAAGTTGGGCTAACCGTTGGCAGGCAAGTTGGGCTGGAAGCCTTGCAAGTTGATTTGTAAAATTCATAAAGTATTTGCTTGTAAACATTTGAACATTTTAATTGAAACCAGTAGTCATCAGTGCAAACAATGGTTTAATTTAAAAAGGTATACATTTTAAGTTATTAGTGTTGGAGTTTATATTATAGGGAATATGCTGGCTTGCTGGGTCCTCCATATTACATCACACACTAGAAAAACATTTTCCGACATGACTTCAGGATTCTGATCAGTTTTATGAAATAACTTGAAAAATACTTTGCATTGGGACTTTTGATGCGTATAGTAATGAAAATCTATATATGTTACGTGTGGTTACGTTTATGCTACCTGCCCTTTTCTCTGCAAAAATGACAGAAGCAAAGTGGGGGAACAAAAAACAACTAGATTCAACCGCAGGCCAATTTTGTCTTGAGCGATTTGTCAGGGGATCGGAACAAATTAAAAAAAATATTTGCCCAAACAAATATAATTTTTGAAAAAACCTTTACTTACATTTGTATACAATCATGTGTATCTCTCCATTATGGGTGGGAATACTTTGGAACAGATTTACAAAATTAAAATCACTTGGAGCTGATTTGCTGGTGTTTTTACATCGTCTTGTGTCCAACAATCAATCAATATCGTATCCCATGTATCTAAATCCGTATCGAATCATCTTGAAATGGAAATATGCCCAGGGCAGTTTCAGTCCCAGGTGAGAAATGCACTTACCGTAATTTCTGGACTATTAAGCGCACCTGAATATAAGCCGCACCCACTGAATTAAAAAAAATATATATGTATTTTGTACGTAAATAAGCCGCACATGTCTATAAGCCGCAGGTGCCTACCGGTATATTGAAACAAATGAACTTTACACAGCCTTTAAACGAAACACGGCTTGTAACAAAAATTTAAAAAATAGCAGTAAACAGTAGCCTACCAAGAAAGTCATTGGTCACTATCTTCCTCCTGTGCACTGAAACCCCTGAAGTCATCTCCTTCGGTGTCGGAGTTGAATAGCCTCAGAATTGCTTCATCCGATGTTGGATCGTTTTCATTGTCGCTCTCGTCACTTTCATCCGGAGACAAATTCCCCGCTGAGCTCATGCTGCCCTCTTCAACACGCAGCAGTCCAGCCTTTCGAAACCCGTTGATGATAGTGGATTTTTTGACAATGCTCCACGCTGTCAGGACCCACTGGCAGACTTGACCATAAGTTGCTCTTCGCATGCGGCCCGTTTTAGTGAAGGATTTCTCCCCACTTGTCGTCCAAGCCTCATTTTCTAGTTCGGGCCATCTGCTTTTCTTCCCTCTGAAAGCTTTTGTTGTCTTTTTGCACTGAGTCCGTTCCTCACGCTGCTGTTTCCAACGTCTTATCATCGACTCATTAAGGCTCCCGTGCAGCAGCTCTATTTCCTTTTCCAACAGCCAGATCGATCGCCTTCAACTTGAAAGCTGCATCATATGCATTTCTCCGTGTCTTTGCCATGATGAGGGTGACAAAATGACTACCGTAATCAGAATGATGGGAAGTTTGAGCGCGCTCGATTTACGTCACATTATGTGACGGTGCTCAGTTTTTTGGCGGCATGAATCTTGTGAAAAAAAATCCATAAATTAGCCGCGTCATTGTATAAGCCGCGAGGTTCAAAGCGTGGGAAAAAGTAGCGGCTTATAGTCCGGAAATTACGGTAGCTTCAAGCATGTGTAGCACGTCACCAAGCATGTGTAGCACGTCACCAAGCTGGACAGATATTAAGAGGGTGATATGACATTCACATGAAACCTTTTGTAAATCTCGATCAAATAAGTGTAATTAGGGAAAAACAGCCTGGACTAATCCAGTCACTGACAAATGAGAATAAGGAGTTGGTATAATTGATGACTGCAGCATAAGGTCTGTGGACTAGCGGGGGTAAGGACAGCAGCAAGCACCGGCTGAGCATCTGTGATTGATGTAATGTCTCTCTCCGCTCTGAACGAGCACACACAGTGGGAGTCTGTGCTATGGAGTAGGCTAGGTGGTGCATTGCACCAGCGAGGGTTGGTGCTACTGCAAAACTTGGCCCTCTCACTCCCTCCCTTTTATGTCTGGTAAGCTGGTGAATACAATTAATGTAGGAGGATGTTGCACCAAAGAATAAGATGGGCCCTAAAGACATTCTAATTTGTACATTAGCCAATGAGCTGTGGATCTTGAAGGGAGGTGACAGTCCATTGACATTAGTGTCATAAAGGTGGGACAACAGTTGTCTTTTCCTACTAGCACCAACTTTGCTGATAATTTTTCCCTCAATAAAGTATTTATGACTGAAATGTGGTTGTCTCACAAGATGAATGCACTAAGTGTAAGTCACTCTGGATAAGAGTGCCTGATAGATGACTAAAATATCAAATGTTCTCTATTAATCGTATTTTTAAGGCGTCCACTAAGTTGTAAGCCATGTACAGGTGGTAATTACTGACTAGAGCAAAAATGTAGCAATGCTGCCAAGCAATCTAGCCTACCTAATAATATCTCTGCCTTTTGTTGGAAACATAAAAAGGATTATTGCCTGTTGAACAGTTACATAATTCCACCTAGCTAAATCTCCCAGGAAGAGAGAAAATAAACATGGAAACCTCTTTGAAGTGCGTACATGCATGGCCCCAATTCTAAATGAACTGAACAACTGTGCCGTTCACTAGCTTCAGCAAGCACGGTTTCAGTTTACCTCGGCATGTCAACCCACAGGGGGGGGGGGGGGGGGGTTCTATTATCAGAATAGCCTTTTGCGCCAACTTCCCTGACAGAGGATTTTACTGGATGAGTCTTACCCCTATCCATTTCACTTCCTCCAAAGACACATTGTGAGAATAAATGGCTCAGCCACTGACACATTCTCAGTGGGAAGCTGCTCTTAGTATTCCCCAGTGGACTCGTTGCATCGGCTCGGCGCTAATTTCATTAACCTTAGGCAAGTCACGGCTTAACTACCCATACGCCAATAAAGACAGAGTGAGGGAGAGCGAGAGAGAGAGAGACAGGCGGAGAGGCAGAGAACCTCATACACTGTTTCATAATATAATCCCCCCTCCCCCTAATATACCCCCAAAATAATACAACCCCCCCTGCTAATACAACCCCCCTCCCCCTCAGGCTAATACAACCCCCGCTCTCCCTCCTCCTGCTAATACAATCCCCCCAATATTATACCCCCCCCTCCCTCTCCCTAATATTATACCCCCCCCTCCACAGCAACCAGGTCAGCTATGCTAGCTGCCAATATAACTGCTAACTGTGAGAGGGTGGAGGAGTTGAGAGACCGGGTGAACCATATGTCTCTAGTTGTTTTGGGCCCGGCATACGGAGAGATCGAGCAGAAGCATGCCACTCTGGAGGGTAAGCCTACAGAGGGATCAATGGTAGCAAGTGGCGTAATGACTTTGGACGAGGGCCAGATGACAGGATTATTGCTTGTGTCAGCTAACAGACAGACAGAACAATGGACACTAAGAGGGAAACAGATTGTGGAAGGGGTGCCCACCAGGGAAAAACTGGGCCTTGCCTTGCATGGCACTGGCAGAGGCATCTCCCTCTCTCACCCTCTCTCTCCCATTTCTCCCTTTGTCAGAGGAAACGAGTACGCTCCGTTTCACAAATACTCTGGAACCAACAGACATGGGAAATCCTTTCTTTGTTTTATTCTCAGCCTCCAAGATACAGCAATATGTTAATCAGTCACCAAAACCTGTTCTTGTCATTTCTTAAGACAAACCATTTTAATAGGAGAGAAGCCTAATATTACAGATAGCGGTATCAGTTAAATGGGCCAACAGCTCTGCAGTAAGCAACATGCATGTGTTTTGATATTCTTCCAAGTGTCTTATATTTCACCAGAGAAGATATGGTAGATAGTTATCCACCAATTATTTTTGAAAAACAGGTTGGAATACAAAAAGTAAGAGTAAATAGCATAAAGGCTTAAGCTCATATGTGGTCTCCATTTATATCTGAAGGGCCAATTGTCCAACTGTGCTCACTGCATAATGAATGAATACCCAAAACATAGGCCTATGGCTAGTAGCCTCATCACAAACGTGTAGGTTTTGAAATGCTATACTAGTATGATATTACACTCTATAGCATAGTGTAGCTTAATCTCTGCGCATATCTGGTTTACGTCCATGTCTGTAGATAGGGAGAGGCAGAGGAGTAATGTATTAGCACGGGTCAGGCTGGGGGGTGGGTGGGTGTTGAAACATTATTGCTGCATGACTGTCAACACCGGGAAAGATTAAATGCATCTGGTGGCAGCATGACAGTAACAATAGAGTTGATACCAAAACGTGTTACTCTATACTGCCTGTCGTGACCAGAGTGTCATTCAGAATAAACAGAAAAAAATGGCCTATTGACCTGGAAAAGCAGCAGCACCCCCTGAGCTGACATGCCAGAAGTTGAAAACATCACACAGCACCTTCACTGATGTTAAACAAATTGTCACAGTGAAAATAGTGAAGTGGCTTATTATTATGGTCCGGGATGAGAATGGTCATGGCCTTTTAATGCATGTCGTTTCAGCTCGGGGACAGAGCCTAAAAATCAATACCAGCATAGCCATTTGTGATAGCAAAATGGCTATTCCGGTTATTCGTGCTCTGGTTCCAATTGAGCCATCACAAAAGATCTCGCTTGCCGTGCTGCCGTTTATAGCTCTTTCCCCAGTCAATAGCTGCTATGACTATAATTACAGTCATCCACTCCAGGTGCCTCGATGACTAAGGCATACTAGAAATATAATACCAATATAATAATCGTTCAAATACCACTCAACCCCTGGGGTGTAGAAGCCATCATCAAAAGGATACAAAAATCTATATTACCGTATCCAATAGAAATGGGTCGAAGCATTGCAGTGTAACCGATGGGGTATTGAACAAGCCCCTAATGGAGCCGTGAGACTCATGGGCAGGTCGATAACAAGATACAATGGAGGCATATGGTCTTGCCAGAGCGGTGGCTCTGATCTTTCATTCAATAAAACCATGGAGGGGAAAAACAGCTCCAGGCAACTGCATGAACGAGGAGAGAGGAGACTGACAATAGAAGACGCACTATAAAAAGAGAACGTGTATCATTATAGCAATTGGCCCAGTATTGACGCAATCAAAAATACACTGAACGTAATAGGTGACCATGATACAATGAAATTAGGAGGTGGATGCGAATGGTCAAATATTTGTGACGTAGGCCTAGCTAAATTGTCTCCTTGATTGTCAATTTCTGAGTCATTTGGAGACGAGAAGCTGTCGTTATGTTGCCACGCCCTAACCCTGGACTATCCAGTATGATAGTCATGGCACAAGTCTATTGTGTGCTAATGGGTCCCGAAGACACGGTCTATAAGCCATGCCTGACCCGTGATCCACTGAACGCATTGTCCTGTTTGTGTACAGCCCATCACAACCAATGGCGTTGTATAATTAATGTATGATTGATACATATTTCAGCAGGCAGAGAGCCATGTATTCATGTAAGGTCCTAACTGGTCCCGTGTTGCTCTTCTTGTAGAACATGGCGCCAACGTTGTGGGTTCGATTCCCACTGGGGACCAGTACAAAAAAATATTAAAAAACGTATGCACTTACTACTGCAAATCACACTGGATAATAGTGTCTGCTAAATGACTAACATGTCAATTTAGCTAGAAAGGGATTACCAGTAGGCCTACTTCAATGCATCCCTCATTCATGGTTAGAGAAGAAATTCATTTATACTAGCTAGCATCAACCCCCTGGCTGGTCCCTAGCTAGCTAGCTACTGATCTAATTAAACTCTTGAGAGTTATACAATCAACCCCATCTGATCACAATACTGTAACCAGTGCTCACAAAAACAACAGGACACTATGGAATTAAGACTCCCCCCATCACTCTAGCTGTCATTCCATAGGCTGAGGCAGACTAAAGTAGAGGTTGACTGATTATGATTTTTCAACGCCGATACCGATTATTGGAGGACCACAAAAAAAGATACCGATTAAAAATCGGCCGTTTTTTTTTTTTTGTTGTAATAATGACAATTACAACAATACTGAACTTATTTTAACTTAATATAATACATCAATAAAATCAATTTAGCCTCAAATAAATTATGAAACATGTTCAATTTGTTTTAAATAATGCAAAAACAAAGTTTTGGAGAAGAAAGTAAAAGTGCAATATGTGCCATGTAAGAAAGCTAACGTTTAAGTTCCTTGCTCAGAACATGAGAACATTTGAAAGCTGGTGGTTCCTTTTAACATGAGTCTTCAATATTCTCAGGTAAGAAGTTTTAGGTTGTAGTTATTATAGGACTATTTCTCTGTACCATTTGTATTTCATATACCTTTGACTATTGGATGTTCTTATAGGCACTTATTTCCAGTGTAACAGTATAGCTTCCGTCCCTCTCCTCGCAGAAGAGCCACCCAGAACAGTCACCCTCGAAGCAGCGTTACCCATGCAGAGCAAGGGGAACAACTACTCCAAGTCTCAGAGCGAGTGACGTTTGAAACGCTATTAGCGCGCACCCCGCTAACTAGCTAGCCCTTTCTCATCGGTTACACCAGCCTAATCTCGGGAGTTGATAGGCTTGAAGTCATAAACAGCAGAGCTGCTGGCAAAATGCATGAAAGTGCTGTTTGAATGAATGCTTACGAGCCTGCTGGTGCCTACCATCGCTCAGTCAGACTGCTCTATCAAATCATAGACTTAATTATAATATAATAACACACAGATATACGAGCCTTAGGTCATTAATATGGCCGAATCCAGAAACTACCATCTCGAAAACAAAACATTTATTCTTTCAGTGAAATACGGAACCGTTCCGTATTTTATCTAACGGGTGGCATCCATAAGTCTAAATATTGATGTTACATTGCACAACCTTCAATGTTATGTCATAATTATGTACAATTCTGGCAAATTAGTTCGCAACAAGCCAGGCAGCCCAAACTGCTGCATATACCCCGACTCTGCGTGCAATGAACGCAAGAGAAGTGGCACAATTTCACCTGGTTAATATTGCCTGCTAACCTGGATTTCTTTTAGCTAAATATGCAGGTTTAAAAATATATACTTCTGTGTATTGATTTTAAGAAAGGCATTGATGTTTATGGTTTGGTACAGTCATGCAACGATTGTGCTTTTTTCGCAAATGCGCTTTTGTTAAATCATCCCCCGTTTGGCGAAGTTGGCTGTCTTTGTTAGGAAGAAATAGTCTTCACACAGTTCGCAATGAACCAGGCGGCCCAAACTGCTGCATATACCCTGACTCTGTTGCAAGAGAAGTGACAAATAAATTCATGTTAGCAGGCAATATTAACTAAATATGCAGGTATAAAAATATATACTTGTGTATTGATTTTAAGAAAGGCATTGATGTCTATGGTTAGGTACCTTTTTCGCGAATGCGCACCGCATCGATTATATGCAACGCAGGACACGCTAGATAAACTAGTAATATCATCAACCATGTGTAGTTAACTAGTGATTATGATTGATTGATTGATTGTTGATTGATTGTTTTTTTATAAGATAAGTTTAATGCTAGCTAGCAACTTACCTTGGCTTCTTACTGCATTTGTGTAACAGGCAGGCTCCTCGTGGAGTGCAATGAGAGGCAGGTGGTTGGAGCGTTGGACTAGTTAACCGTAAGGTTGCAAGATTGAATCCCCGAGCTGACAAGGTAAAAATCTGTCGTTCTGCCCCTGAACAAGGCAGTTAACCCACCGTTCCTAGGCCGTCATTGAAAATAAGAATGTGTTCTTAACTGACATGCCTAGTTAAATAACGGTGTAAAAAAATATATATATTTTTAACATTAAAATCGTCCAAATCGGTGTCCAAAAATACCGATTTCCGATTGTTATGAAAACTTGAAATCGGCCCTAATTAAAATCGGCCATTCCAATTAATCTGTCGACCTCTAGACTAAAGCAGGATGTTCCATGAACTATACTGGGCAGCTGGGGGCTGTGACATAAGCTGGGAGCAGGGGGTTGGAGCAGGGGACTGGGGTTTGTGACATCAGCTGGGGACTGGAGGCAGGGGGCTGAAAGCAGGGGGGCATTGGGCTGTGAGCAGGGGGCTGTTGTGACATCAGCTAGGGGCAGGGGACTGGGGGCTAGGAGCAAGGGGCTGTGACATCAGGAGCTTAGTGTGGGATCATCAGAAGGGGGAAGAGACCTTTTGGCTACATGGGAATTTATGAATAATGGAGCGGAGATGCCAGCACGTGGTGTCAAAACAGCAAGCTATGAGTATTTTTATAAAAGGCGGGAGGGCAGAAAATAGACAATACCAGTCGGGCAGACAGGCACGCTATTGTGTCAACGTCAGTTCCTCACGGCTCCTTTGTTTTCAAAGCTGCAAAATAATTTGGAGGCATTCAAAAGTAAGACTTTGGAAAATAAAGTAGTGACTGTAGGCTACCTGTTCTGTGTTTTGTAAAATGTAAAATGACCCAATATAATCTATTTAATTAGTGTACAAAGGATTTTAGCCCATCACATTATATGTTGGGTTCCTTCACTGTTATCGTGGCAACAGACCCAGCTTTCATATTCGCTTCCTGATGATGTTATCAATCTCATAGAAGCACTTTTACAACATGCAGTAGCATCTACAGATGTAGGATCTTAATTTGATCACTTTTGTTGCTGAGAATTTTCCTGCATCACTTTGTGATTTACATGAACTCACTGAAAACCCACAATAAAAAACACAGGTATATTAACAGTAGTGCTGAGCGATTTGTGCTTTGAGGTCTGTTCGATTAAAAAATAATCACATTTTCAATTTTGTTTTCAATAAAAAAAAATTGTTTACATTAAGTGCATTATGCATTGTGGGTTGAATTCCTTAACACAGAATAAAACAATTAATAAAAGTCCCATGAAGGTAGTGACTGCCCATTGCCGCTTTCACTTATTAACCATCATGTATTCACATTACTTTAATAATGTATTTCAGTTGTTTAAATTACATTTGTTTAATTTGATTACTTTATTAGGCCCATTTCATTCCAAGTCGTCAATCTCATCTCTATAGAGATGCTGCCTATACAGTCTGACAAAAATCACTATTTTAATAGTTCTTTAAAGTAAATAAGGCATACTTGACTGCTGAATACCAACTATCAATCACTTAGATAATGTATTTTCAGGTAGAGATGCCTCACGAAGCAAATGTTCTCTATCCCTCTTGATTGTGAATTATTGTGTCTCTTCTCTCCCTCTCCGTGTCTGCCCCACACGAACCGAACATAGCAGGCGTAAAAGAAAGAGACTGGACAAGTAACCACATAATTGATTTTGGTCATTGTAGTTAATTACCACATTTTTTGCACTAAACTATGTATATTAAACAAACAAACGCAACATGTAAAGTGTTGGTCCCATGCTTCATGAGATGAAATAAAATATCCCAGAAATTTTTCATGAGCACAAAAAGCAGATTTCCCTCAAATTTTGTGGACAAATTTGTTAACATCCCTGTTAGTGAGCATTTCTCCTTTGCCAAGATAATCCATCCACCTGACAGGTGTGGCATATCAAGAAACTAATTAAACAGCATGATCATCATTGTGCTGGGGACAAGAAAAGGCCACTCTAAAATGTGCAGTTGTGTCTCACAACACAATGCCACAGATGTTTCAAGTTGTGGGAGCATGCAACTGGCATGCTCACTGCAGGAATGTCCACCAGAGTTTTTTGAATTGAATGTTTATTTCACTGCCATAAGCCACCTACAACTTAATTTTAGAGAATTTGGCACTACATCCCACAGGCCTCACAACTGCAGACCACGCCAGCACAGGACCTTCAAATTCTGTTGCTGTAGGATAATTTTACTGTAACAATATAGGTCAAATTAAGATCCTACACCTGTAGTATCCATGTGGAGAAAAGCAGTGCTGTGTTTCATATGTAAGGATTGCTCAAGACAACAACAAGAGGGACTACCTGGACGTGTCCAATAAGAGGCGCTCATTTTCCCTTGCATGCCCTAATGAACACGACCCTGGGTGTTTCCATGTCAGCTAGGAGAGTGGTGATTCGCATCCAATTAAATTCATCATGACTAACCACGTGTCAATAGACCTACTTTACATTAGTCGGTCCAGTTCCACTCCAACAGACGCTGAAGGATTTCCAAAACTCACTTAAGCACACACCACAGGGACATGCATATTAGATGCTTCCTGTTGAAATATTAAAGGGACACTTCGGGATTTTGGCAATGAGGCCCTTTATCTACTTCCCTGATTAACTTGTGGATAGCATATTTATGTCTGTGTCCAGTATGGGAGGAAGTTAGAGGTAGCTTCCCGAGCCTAACTAGCGTTAGCACAATGACGAAGTCTATGGGTATCTGCTAGCATCTATTACAATTGCCGGGGATCTTGGGAGGTAACTGACAGTTCTGACACCTCAGCCAAGCCACATCGGATAGTAAATAACAAGCTGAGGCTGACTGAAACACATGATTGTTCCTTTGAACTATTAGGTTCTAAATAAACAAAGTTAAAAAAAAATAAAAAAAACTCACGGAAAACTATTAAAGCTCAAAACCAAGTTTATTCACCCACTTGGTCACACACCTGCATTAGACAAAAACACATTTACACAAGCCCTGGCATTTAAACCTTCCTCCTACGCCGAGTCTCCTCCTTACACATCTGGACAGCCAATACATCTCTGTTGCTAGGCAGGAAGTTAAGTGATATGGGTAATAAACTCTTCCTTCTCCCTGAATGTGACCTGACCGGGGCCCCCAATTCCTCACTAATCCACCCTTATCAGTGACTGCAACCATGTGAATGCCTTTCCCTTACTTCGTAACATTCCAAGCCCCTGGCTCATATCCAACCTTAAATTTACCCCACCATACACTTTCCTCCTACAAATATCCATCATCTTCTGGTGTAAGGAATTATTTCAAATTACAACCCAACAACTGCAACCAGACTGTGGCCGTTCTCCTTTCCATAGGATACCTGATGTCTAACAATAACATGTTCTGACAGTGTAAACGTTCTGCATTCCCCTCTCTCCCTCATCACCATGAACAAGGATATTTCAAGTTTAGAAGTCAGAACCAAAGGCGTGACCTTGCCAGATGAGCCAGATATCAAATCCTAAGCTTGCAAAAGGCACAGTAGCTACATCAGTATTCAGGTTTAAAACCTCTTAAGGATCCGCCACCTTTTTTTCAATTTTCGCCTAAAATGACATACCCAAATCTAACTGCCTGTAGCTCAGGCCCTGAAGCAAGGATATGCATATTCTTGCTACCATTGTGGAAAAGTGAAAGGAATGTAGGAGAATATAACACAATAGATCTGGTAAATGATAATACAAAGAAGAAGAAAAAAACATGATTTTGTATTTTTTTGTACCAACATCTTTGAAATGCAAGACAAAGGCCATAATGTATTATTATTTCTGTTAAATTTTGTATCAAGACTGCCCAAATGTGCCTAATTTCTTTATTAATAACTTCATGTTCAAAATTGTGCTCTCTCCTCAAACAATAGCATGGTAGTATTTCACTTTAATAGCTACTGTAAATTAGACAGTGCAGTTAGATTAACTTTTACCGCCTCTCAACCCCGTATCCGGGATCACCCCCCACCCCCCCCACACTGATTAGCATCGCTAGCATAGCTTCACAAGTAAATAGTAGCATCTAAATATCATTAAATCACAAGTCCAAGACACCAGATGAAAGATACAGATCTTGTGAATAAACCCATCATTTCTGTTTTTTAAAATGTTTTACAGGGAAGACACAATATGTAAATCTATTAGCTAACCACGTTAGCAAAATACACCATCTTTCTTTGTCCACCATTTTCTCTCTCCACCACTAGCTATCACCAATTCGGCTAAACTAAGATATTGATAGCCACAAACCAAGAAAAAAACTCATCAGATGACAGTCTGATAACATATTTATGGTATAGGATAGGTGTTGTTAGAAAAAAGTGCATATTTCAGGTAGAAATCACAGTTTACAATTGCACCGACCATCACAAATCGACTAGAATTACTAGATAGAGCAACGTGTATGACCAATTTACTCATCATAAAACATTTCATAAAAATAGACAAAGCATAGCAATGGAAAGACACAGTTCTTGTGATTTCAGACCATATTTCAGATTTTCTAAGCGTTTTTCAGCGAAAACACAATAAATCGATAAGTTAGCATACCACATGTGCAAACGTTAGTAGAGCATGAATTCAAGGCAAAGGGAGCTATAACGTTATCATCGCCAAAATATATTAATTTTTTCACTAACCTTCTCAGAATTCTTCCGATGACACTCCTGTAACATCATTTTACAACATACATATACAGTTTGTTCGAAAATGTGCATATTTAGCCATACAAAACCGTGGTTATACAATGGAAATAGTCACAACTCAAGCATCAAAATGAGGGACGTCAGCTTTCAGAGTGATCTAGTTTAATCGAAAGCTAATCATATACTTGACTAAAAAATACAGAGTTGACAGGAATCGAAAGACAAATTAGTTCTTAATGCAACCGCTGACTTACATTTTTAAAATTATCCTTACTTTTCAATACAGGGTTCGCCAAGTGAAGCTATACCAAACAAAATGGCGAAATATGCGTTTAAAATATTTCGACAGAACAACGATTTATCATATTAAATATTGCTTACTTTGAGCTGTTCTTCCATCAGATTCTTGGGCAATGTATCCTTTCTATGTTATAAATTTCTTTTGGTCGATAGATGTCCTCTGTCCTTCGAAATGTCCACTACCAACGACCGAGACCCCCGAAACGTTCCCAAAGCTAAAAAGTGCACGACAAAGAAATTCCTCAGAATCGCACTAAACGGATATAAATTGCTATAAAACGGTTCAAATTAACTACATTATGATGTTTTTAACAACTATAACGAGTAAAAACATGACCAGAGAAATATTACTGGTTAAACAACGATTTGGAATGAGGCAAGTCCGATGTCCATCCCGCTTGTGACGCGCGAACAAAAGAGAGTGTACTCCCACGTTTTGTGGTTTTATATGGGCTGGGATTGTGCAATCGATTCCATTCAAAACGTGATGACGTACAGACACCCAGAGGAAGACGTAGGCAGTGTCGGTTTCTTCATAGCATTCACTGTCGCCTTAAAAACAGACTCCAGATCAGGGCTAAAAATTTCTGAAATCTGACCCCTGTCATGAAAAGTGCTGTAGATATTGTTCTGTACCACTCAGAGACAAAATTCCAACGGCTATAGAAACTATAAAGTGTTTTCTATCCAATAATAACAATAATATGCATATTGTACGATCAAGAATTTAGCACGAGGCAGTTTAATTTGGAGACCCAAATATGCTAATGCGGAACAGCACCCCCTATAGTTCCAAGAGGTTAACAAGAATTTAAGCTTTCTGCTAATATCAGATATGTCTATGTCCTGGGAAACGTTCTTGTTACTTACAACCTCATGCTAATCATATTAGCCTACGTTAGCTCAACATCGCCTTCTGGATGGATATGCTGGACCCTATCTCTTGATGATGATCCACCAAATGCATTGTTTTAAGTACTCCAAAAACAGATTTGCCCGAACAAAAAAAAAGCATCAACCCCTACAAATATATTAATTTATTATTAACCCTGCATTATAATTGTAATGCAGATGTATATTTTGTTATGGATCCATAATGAATTACTATGGGAATAAATATCACTGAATTAGATGTGGTCAACTATTTCAGCACCGATTCACACTGCTCTGAGACAAGCATGGGGACTGGCATTGATAAATCAATGACATTTTTATTTTCACTGAATCTCCGTTTGGGTATTGGTTAGCCTACAATTAGGGTGTGGAAATGTTAGGATTATTTTGTTCTTAGTACAGTAGCCTACTCTCAACCGGTCACGTTGTCAGGGTTTCGCTAGATAAACTAGTAATATCATCAACCATGTGTAGTTAACTAGTGATTATGATTGATTGATTGATTGTTTTTTTATAAGATAAGTTTAATGCTAGCTAGCAACTTACTAGCAACAAATCTCATATACTACATTCTTACAAAAAAAGGTTTTACATTTCTCTAGTACAGCCAATATTAAAAAAGTAAAATGCTTCTCAAAGATGCCCTTTGGTGGTCCAACCAGAACTAACTAGCATTAAAGGCAACAATAGCTGACACTTAAATAACGTGCCACACAAGGTGTGCTACAAAACTTTTAAAAGGAACAACCACTGTAGGCTAGTTGTACCAAGTCAAGTCACGAGCAGGGTCGTAAAACACACGAGACTCCGGGCCCATGCCCAAGGGCAACTTCGGTTTCAGTTTCCTGACCATTGATGGTGTTGCCTTTACGTGGAATGTCGGCCATCGCCTTCTCACCTGACCTTGCAGTCCTGCTGTGGCATGATCGCATTGACCGCTTACTAGAATGTGTGTTGTTCTACAGTGGCCTGCTCATGTAATAACCTCGAACCTCAACGGCAAAAAAAAAAAACAAGGAGCTGATCGTGGACTTCAGGAAACAGCAGAGAGAGCATGCCCCTATCCGCATCGACAGGACCACAGGTGAAAAGCTTCAAGTTCCTCGGCGTACACATCTCTGACAATCTGAAATGGTCCAGTTCCTCGGCGTACACATCTCTGACAATCTGAAATGGTCCACCCACACAGACAGTGTGGTGAAGAAGGCGCAACACTGTCTGCCCTCTAGGACACCTACAGCACCCGATGTCACTGGAAGGCCAAAAATATAAATTAAGGACAACCAACCACCTGAGCCACGGGCTGTTCACCCAGCTACCATCCAGAAGGCGAGGTCAGTACAGGTGCACCAAAGCTGGGACCGAGTGGCCGACAAACAGCTTCTATCTCAAAGGCCATCAGACTTAAAATAGCCATCACTAGCCGGCTACCACCCGGTTACTCATCCCTGCACCTTAGAGGCTGTATTTTCATTATTCTTAGCAATGATTTAGGAATCCTTGTGAGCAAGTATTAGCTAGGTTGCCACTTGTTGTTCGCTTATTGAAATTGAATTTCAGTTCATGAAAATAAATAGATAGCCAGCTAATTAACCCTGTTGCCCAAAGCTAACGTTATAAGCAGCCAGCTAGCTTCATCTGGCTAGTGAGGTTCGACCGGACCGGGTTATGTGTTGTGAAGCTAGCCACAATATGGAATACGCACAATAGTGTAATTTTCGGTATGCCTTCAAAATAAAAGTATCTCTATTTTGTTGGCTATAAAAGTAGCCAAGAAAATACATTTTTGGTCAGTGTGTGTAACCTTTATTTAACTAGGCAAGTCAGTTAAGAACCAATTCTTATTTACAATGAATGCCCCGGACAACGCTGGGCCAATTGTGCGCCGCCATATGGGACTCCAAATCACGGCCGGATTCAAACCAGGGACTGTAGTGACGATGCACTACAGTCCTCTTGCACTGAGATGCAGTGCCTTAGTTAACATACACATGGACGCGGCGGTCTATTTAACTGTACTAGAATGCTTAAAAGGCTGCTAAAATCTTAAATATCATATATTTTTGGGGCAAGGAAGATATCGGTCAAAAATGTTATATCGGTGCATCACTAGCAATAACATCTACTAAATATGTGTATGTGACCAATAACATTTGTTTTGATGTGCAGGCTTGACCCCTCTCCCTCACAAACGCATACCAGGCAGGTAGATGGTAAGAGAAGCCAGAGAGGAAAAGGCTATTTCTCAACTCTCCAATAGAGATTCCATAAATGATGCTGGAGCCGAGTATTGAGTTATGTTCCCATGCTGGAGCGGCGTATTGATTATATGTTTGTTTATTCCATGTGTAACTCTGTGTTGTTGTATGTGTCGAACTGCTTTGCTTTATCTTGGCCAGGTCGCAGTTGCAAATGAGAACTTGTTCTCAACTAGCCTACCTGGTTAAATAAAGGTGAAATAAAAAAATTATGTTCCCGTGCTGGAGCCGAGTATTGAGTTATGTTCCTGTGCTGGGCGTACACTAGGCTGATGTGTGGGGTATGAAATGTGGTTATTATAGGTGTGGTGGGCCATGGTTGCCAGAATAGCTCATAAATAAGATTCATCTGGGCTGAGATCAAAGGATCAAATCGATTAACGTGGATGGGCAGAAAGACAATCATTACCTGTCAGCAACGGGGTCCTACTGATGAAAATGAGTGCAATAGGCTCTCTTTCATGTGCTGGCTTACAGCATTGGGCTTGTAGGCCCTCTTCCTCTTAAGACCATGAGCCAATCAATAGTATTAGCATCTTTGTATGGCAGTGCACAAATTACTGCATATTCACACAGCTCTGTGCATGTGTTGAGTGGGAGTGAGAGAAAGTGGGAGAAAAGCAGGGAGGGTTAGGCTATTGTACCAACCCTCATCTGCCATCTACAATGACTTAGAAGGAAGAGTGGTTGTCTCTTCGAGGTGAGCCGAAGAGAATGAGAGAATGGGGGGAAATGGATATTAGCCCGAGGGTAGCGCGGTGATGGAAGGAAGGACATGAAGTAGAAAATAGAAAAAGGAGATACCCTCGTGTGCAGGGAGGGAGGAGGAGAATAGAGGGGGGCCGGGGGGGACTTGTTATGACAGGCTTCTGACCCCAGACAAGGGATTTAATGGCGGGTTGGGCTTGTGTCACATTATCAGCCGGTGATCCGCCAGGCACATGGGCAGACCAAACGCCAATCCTGTCAAGGTCGTTCTATGTAATTTCAGCAAGCCATGCACCCACCATAGCAAAATTGTTCTTACATCGTTTCTGTAGTTAGAACCAAATAATATTATAATTCCTGCAACGTTATTTTGTTTAAATATAATTTGTTCTCTTAGAAATTAAGCTAATTGATTGCGCCCAAATTGGTCATTTTAATTGATAGGATTCATATAATATTCAATAAATACAGTAGCCAACATCCAATTTGAGCCAAACTGCTTCATAACAATGAGTAAGACCTGAGGAATCCAAATAAAAGGTCAAACGCCCCCATAGGACCCTCCATACCCCATGCCAATCCCACCCTAACAACAAGTATTTAGTATCAGTTCTCAATGTCTGACAAATAGTATGGAGCGGCGGCTTGGCATATTATTTCTTCAATCTATGTAATGTGTGTTTTTTCCCCTGTTTAGGTAAATTTGGTATTGAAGTTGTTATGTCCCATCCTACATTTTGAAATGAACAGGTTCTGACCAATAGATGGAGCCGTTCCTGCTATTAGTTATTTACATATTAGTTTCCAGTCTATGAACCAGTTATGACCAAAACCCATGCTTTGGTTTTGTTTACCTGGCCACTGTTTCAAATTATTACTTTTTAGCATGTGGCAAAAATACAATGCAAGTCAATGGTACCTATATTAGCATTTTCGCACCTCATATCCAAAACATCTATAAAGTAACATAATTGAGTTAGTTTATGATTTGAATATACAGCTTGAAAATGCTACTATAATATCTCGTCTGAGTGTGCCAGAGCGAAGAATAACTGATGGATTTAAGAACGGACATATTCAAATGGGTGTTGAATATATTCAAATGTCGGCATAAAAGCGTAATTAAATTGTTGCCAGGAGCACAGTTAATCACCAAAACTCTGGATAACATGAAAACAGCCTAACCAGCTCTGCTAGGGTGAGTGAAATGGTCAGCGTTTGGGTGGGGGCTAAAGCTTAAGATGATTCTTATGGCATTGTACACAGTCAGTGTGAACCAGAATGACTTGACACAACAACGGGCCAAGCAACAGAAACGACACATGAAGTCTTATTTAATGAAAGGGGATGCAGTCTGCTGTGAAGCATTCATATATGTATACAGGTAAGAGTCTAGCTACATTTTCAGATATTATACGTTTCTAATTTTGTCAGAAAGTTGTTTCATTGCAAGTTAAAGCATACTGTTAGCTAGCTAGCTGACATTAGATGGCTGGCTCACTAGATAACATTACGTTTATGATCTGTGTGTAGTAATGTTCTCAGAATGCTATTTTGCATTGCTAGTTATAGCCTAATGTTTGCTAGCTAACATTGAACCTATTTGGTTCACTTTAGCTAGCTATGACAATCGGTTTGTATTTCTAGTACTCTATGGTTTGGGATCAATGGTTAGCTAGCACGTCTAAACAAAAGACTCCACTTCACCAGATGATTACATGATCCATAAAGTTAGCCAGGTGTGTCTGACAGTGATTACGGCTATCTATTGTATAATAATGCCAAAATATTTTTATCTGGAATTTGTCTTTCAGTATCAGTAGAAAACGCCTGACTCTCCTCCACTAGTCATACAAGGAGAATGGTCTAATGCCTCCCATCAAAAAGAGAGCTGACCCAAGCAAGCACAGGTTACACCTGAAGCATGAGGACTTGTGGTAAACTTAATCAAAAACTATAATGCAAAAGCGTTACCATGACGCCACCCAGGACAAACACTGGGGCAAACAGTGGGGCAAAAAAGTATTTAGTCAGCCACCAATTGTGCAAGTTCTCCCACTTAAAAAGATGAGGCCTGTAATTTTCATCATAGGTACACTTCAACTATGACAGACAAAATGAGAAAAGAAAATCCAGAAAATCACATTGTAGGATTTTTAATGAATTTATTTGCAAATTATGGTGGAAAATAAGTATTTGGTCAATAACAAAAGTTTCTCAATACTTTGTTATATACCCTTTGTTGGCAATGACAGAGGTCAAACGTTTTCTGTAAGTCTTCACAAGGTTTTCACACACTGTTGCTGGTATTTTGGCCCATTCCTCCATGCAGATCTCCTCTAGAGCAGTGATGTTTTGGGGCTGTTGCTGGGCAACACAGACTTTCAACTCCCTCCAAAGATTTTCTATGGGGTTGAGATCTGGAGACTGGCTAGGCCACTCCAGGACCTTGAAATGCTTCTTCCAAGGAACGTTTGGACTCCGTTGGGACCAGGTTTCTGCTGCTGCGCAACACTGACATCCTTCCTCCCATAGATGGTCTGCCTGTACAAGCGCCACCTGGACTGGGCACAGCTAGACAAACTTATCTTTGAGAAGATAAGGGAGTTTTGCAACGAAGAGGCTATGTACATCACATGCCCTGCACCAAAGTCAAGGGCAGGACAAAAACAGGCTCTCCGAATGTAGATTCCCTTGTTCATACGTGGTTCGGACGGACCAGTCATCAGCACTATCTGCAGTGCCTCTATTCAAATGAATCCCTAACACACACCATATTTTGCTGCAACTATTTTTTATTCTACTGCTCAGCCACTTTACCCCTGATTGTATGCATATAACTACCTCGTCTATCACTGATATTGATTACTTTATTTACACTACCGTTCAAGTTCGGGGTCACTTAGAAATGTCCTTGTTTTTGAAAGAAAAGCAATTTTGTCAATTAAAATAAAATTGATCAGAAATACAGTGTAGACATTGTTGATGTTGTTGATGACTATTTTAGCTGTAAACGGCAATTTTTTATGGAATATCTACACAGGTGTACAGAGGCCCATTATCAGCAACCATCACTCCTGTGTTCCAATGGCACTTTGTGTAAGCTAATCCAAGTTTATCATTTTAAAAAGGCTGATTGATCATTAGAAAACCTTTTTGCAATTATGTTAGCACAGCTGAAAACTGGCAGCTTCATTAAATAGTACCCGCAAAACACCAGTCTCAACGTCAACAGTGAAGAGGCGACTCCGGGATGCTGGCCTTATAGGCAGAGTTCCTCTGTCCAGTGTCTGATCTTTTGCCCATCATACAATTGTCTTTTTATTGGCCAGTCTGAGACACGGCTTTATCTTTGCAACTCTGCCTAGAAGGCCAGCATCCCGGAGTCGCCTCTTCACTGTTGACGTTGAGACTGGTGTTTTACGGGTACTATTTAATGAAGCAGCCAGTTGTGAGGCGTCTGTTTCTCAAACTAGACACTAATGTACCCGTCCAATTCTTCAGTTGTGCACCGGGGCCCTCACACTCCTCTTTCTATTCCTGTTAGAGCCAGTTTGCGCTGTTCTGTGAAGGGAGTGGTACACAGCGTTGTACGAGATCTTCAGTTTCTTGGCAATTTCTCGCATGGAATAGCCTCAGAAAAAGAATAGACTGGCGAGTTTCAGCAGAAAGTTATTTGTTTCTGGCCATTTTGAGCCTGTAATCGAAACCTCAAATGATGCTCCAGATACTGAACTAGTCTAAAGAAGGCAAGTTTTATAGCTTCTTTAATCAGTAGAACAGTTTTCAGCTGTGCTAACATAATTGAAAAATGTTTTTAGAATGATCAATTAGCCTTTTAATTATAAAACTCGGATTAGCTAACACAACGTGCCATTGGAACACAGGAGTGATGGTTGCTGATAATGGGCCTCTGTAGATAAAAAAAGATAATCTTTTTTTTTATCTACAGTTTTCAGCTACAATAGTCATTTACAACATTAACAATATCTACACTATTTCTGATCAATTTGATGTTGTTTTAATGGACAAAAACAATGTGCTATTCTTTCAAAAACAAGGGCATTTCTAAGCAACCCTAAACTTTTGAACGGCAGTGTATATACATAAAAATAAATAAACAATTATCACTAAATTCACTGAGAATACATTATATAGGATGAAGAAACAATACTCCGTCCCGCAGCGCCATACAACTTGTCAGACATAGAGAACTGATACTATACATTTGTTGTTGGGGTGAGGTCTGTGGGTGGCTTTTGACAATTTCTTCAGATTCCTCATGTCAGAGGAAGGCTCATAAAATTGTCAAAGACTCCAGTCACCCAAGTCAGATAGTTCTCTCTGCTACCGCACGGCAACCGGTACCGGAGCGCCAAGTCTAGCTCCAAAAGGCTCCTTAACAGCTTCTACCCCCAAGCTATAAGACTGCTGAACAATTAATCAAATGACCACCCGGACTATTTACATTGACCCCCCCTTTGTTTTTACACTGCTACTACTTGCTGTTTTATCTATGCAGTCACTTTAACCCAACCTACATGTACAAACTACATCATCTAACCTTTACCCCCGGATATTGACTCGATACGGGTACCCCCTGTATATAGCTTAATTATTGTTATGTACATTTATTGCGTTACTTTTTACTTTAGTTTATTTAGTAAATATTTTCTTAACTCTATTTCTTGAACTGCACTGTTGGTTAATGGCTAAATGTCCTGCATCCGTAATGGGTCCGTGGTCAAACGACCACCCCTCATCACTGTCAAACGCTCCCTAAAACACTTCAGCGAGCAGGCCTTTCTAATCGACCTGGCCCGGGTGTCCTGGAAGGATACTGACCTCATGCCGTCAGAGGATGCTAGGTTATTCTTTAAAAGTGCTTTCCTTACCATCTTAAATAAGCATGCCCCATTCAAAAATTTTTTTAACTAAGAACAGATATAGCCCATGCTTCACTCCAGACTCGACAGCCCTTGACCAGCACAAAAACATCCTGTGGCATACTGCATTAGCATCGAATAGCCCCCGCAATATGCAACTTTTCAGGGAAGTCAGGAACCAATATACACAGGCAGTTAGGAAAGATAAGGCTAGCTTTTTCAAACAGAAATTTGTATCCTGTAGCACAAACTCCAAAAAGTTCTGGGACAGTGAAGTCCATGGAGAATAAGAGCACCTCCTCCCAGCTGCCCACTGCACTGAGGCTAGGAAACACTGTCACCACCGATAAATCTACGATAATTGAACATGTCAAAAAAGCATTTTTCTACGGCTGGCCATGCTTTCCACCTGGCTACCAGTACCCCGGTCAACAGCTCTGCACGCCCCACAGCAACTTGCCCAAGCCTCACCATTTCTCCTTCACCCAAATCCAGATAGCTAATGTTCTGAAAGAGCTGAAAAATCTGGAGCCCTACAAATCAGCTGGGCTAGACAATCTGGACCCTCTCTTTCTAAAATTATCAGCTGCAATTGTTGCAACTCGTATTAATAGCCTGTTCAACCTCTCTTTCGTATTGTCTGAGATCCCCAAAGATTGGAAAGCTGCCGTCGTCATCCCCTTCTTCAAAGGGGGAGACACTCTAGACCCAAACTGTTACAGACCTATATCATACCCTGCCTTTCCAAGGTCTTCAAAAGCCAAGTTAACAAACAGATCACCGACCGTTTAGAATCCCACCGCATCTTCTCTGCTACGCAATCTGGTTTCTGAGCTGGTCATGGGTGAATCTCAGCCACGCTCAAGGTCCTAAACGATACCATAACCGCCATCGATAAAAGACAGTACTGTGCAGCCGTCTTCATCGACTCTGTCAATCACCGCATTCTTATCGGCAGACTCAACAGCCTTGATTTCTCAAATGACTGCCTCGCCTGGTTCACCAACTACTTCTCTGATCGAGTTCAGTGTGTCAAATTGGAGGGCCTTTTGTCCGGATCTCTGGCAGCCTCTATGGGGGTGCCACAGGGTTCAATTCTCGGGCCAACTCTTTTCTCTGTATACATCAATGATGTCGCTCTTGCTGCTGGTGATTCCCTGATCCACCTCTACGCAGACGACACCATTGTGTATACTTCCGGCCCTTCTTTGGACACGGAGTTAACAAACCTCCAGACGAGCTTCAATGCCATACAACTCTCCTTCCGTGGCCTCCAACTGCTCTTAAATGAAAGTCAAACTAAATGCATGCTCTTCAACCGATCGCTGCCCACCCGTCTGGCATCACTACTCTGGACGGTTCTGACTTAGAATATGTGGACAACTACAAATACCTAGGTGTCTGGTTAGACTGTAAACTCTCCTTCCAGACTCACATTAAACATCTCCAATCCAAAATTAAATCTAGAATCGGCTTCCTATTTCGCAACTAAGCATCCTTCACTCATGCTGCCAAGCATACCCTCGTAAAACTGACTATCCTACCGATCCTTGACTTCGGCGATGTCATTTACAAAATAGCCTCCAACACTCTACTCAGCAAATTGGATGCAGTCTATCACAGTGCCATCCATTTTGTCACCAAAGCCCCATATACTACCCACCACTTTAAACTGTATGCTCTCGTTGGCTGACCCTCGCTTCATATTCGTCGCCAAACCCACTGGCTCCAGGTCATCTATTAGTCTTTGCTAGGTAAAGCCCCGCCTTAGCTCACTGGTCACCATAGCAGCACCCACTCGTAGCACGCTCTCCAGCAGGTTTATTTCACTGGTCACCCCCAAAGCCAACAACTCCTTTGGCCACTTTTCCTTCCAGTTCTCTGCTGCCAATGACTGGAACGACTTTCAAAAATAACAAATTGGAGACTCATATCTCCCTCACTAACTTTAAGCATCAGCTGTCAGAGCAGCTAACAGAGAATTGCACCTGTACATAGCCCATCTGTAAATAGCCACCCAACTACCTCATCCCATATTGTTTTTTTTGCTCCTTTGCACCCCAGTATCTCTACTTGCACATTCATCTTCTGCACATCTCACTCCAATATTTAATCGCTAAATTGTAATTATTTCACCCCGATGGCCTATTTATTGCCTTACCTCCCTAATCTTACTACATTTGCACACACTGTATATAGATTTTCTATTGTGTTTTTAACTGTACGTTTATTTATCCCACGTGTCACTCTGTGTTGTTTGTGTCGCACTGCTTTGCTTTATCTTGGCCAGGTTGCAGTTGTAAATGAGAACTTGTTCTCAACTGGCCTACCTGGTTAAATAAAGTAAATCAAATGAAATAAAATAAAATAAATAAAATGAAAAAATATGTAAGCATTTCACAGTGTATTTGGCACATGTGCAATTTTTTTTGATAACTCATTACTAGAAAAAGCTACGAGGGGAGAGCGCGCGCGAGTGGGGGAGAGCGCATGAGATGGAGAGCAAAGGGTGAGAGCGAGGGAGAGAGCGAGAGGGCGGGCGAGAGCACGGGATAGAGCGAGGCGGCGGGAGAGAGCGAGAGAGAGAAGGGGGGAGAGCGAGAGAGAGAGAAGGGGGGAGAGCAAGAGCAAGCACGAGAGAGATAAGAGCGAGAGAATTCTTCATAAGCCTTGTCTAGACCCACTCTGTTAAATGTGTTTCTTGTGAAGAACATTTATGTTAGAACAAAGCAGAATGGTGGAGGATTAGCCATTTATGTGAATGGGCAGAACAGACACACAAGCACTAAGCTCTTGATGTGACCAATGTGATTCTCTCTGGGCTAGTTTACCTGGCCAGCTGGGGTCCGGGCTACTTTGCCTGGCCAGGTGGGGTCCAGGATACTTTGCCTGGCCAGGTGGCGTCCGGGGTGGAGGTGGGGTCTGGGTTTCTTTACCTGGCCAGGTGGGGTCTGGGCTACTTTACCTGGCCAGGTGGGGTCTGGGCTGGGGTCTGTATGTGGTGATTGCAGACAAGCAGGTGAAACAGATCATTAAACAAAAAAAGAGGATGGTGGTTGCTGACATCTGTCAATTAAGACTTATTGAACCCATTCCATCTGGGGGATATCCCTCAACTGCAATCATCGCTCCTTTCAAAGGATCTCATCTGAGCTAAGAGCACACACACACGCACGCCTCCTCGTAAGAGATGTGGACAATTCACAGCGCACACCGAACCCATCTTTGAAGGTCCTGGGTGCCACTACCTGTCAACGCCTTGCCTGGTTCTGTACACGTGTAGATGGCCTCTCATATCACCCAGGCCCCAGTCTACACACAGTTCTCAGATAAGGCTGTTTTAGCAACATGGCCTGGGCCCAGTGAGGGCAGCGCGAGCCGTGACGTCTGATGTCCCCACAGCGGAGGGAAGCCAAGCGGCACGTGGAGGAGAGGCTGGGGAGTGTGATGTCGCAGAGAGAAGCTGACAGACAGGCCACGGGTGGATTAGGTGGTAAGCCTGGCAGAGGGCTGCCCTTTCTAGATGGAAACAGGGCCCTGATGTACTGCAGTGATTTAAAAAAAAAAAAAAATCACAACAGGAAGGGAGGGGATGCAATGAACGGGAGGATGGGGGCAGGATAGAAATGCAGCAAAATAACAAGTCGAGGGAGAGAGAAAAAAGAAAGTACTTGCTGGGACAGGATAGGTCACGACGGACTTGTCGGACACAGGGCAGGCCCTAATCGATTCCAATGTTCAGAAAAGTGCTTCCGCAGAAAAATAGGATACTTTTTTTTTTTTTTTTTTTTAGATGGGTGGGTGTGGCATAAGGCCCAGACAGCTTCACAGCCAAGTAGAAAGGGAAACGTTTGCTCTTTGTAACTGGAAAAAAAATAAGTGGAGGGCAGTAGTGAGGGTGGGGTTGTGGTGGTGACAGGCCTTGCATAATTTATGTTCTTACTCTTGTGACTGCAGCTGCAACAGTCAGTCTTCTTTGGAATCTATGCTTTCGTTTAATTATTTAGAGTTCTACCTACCAATACAATGAAACTCATCTCACTCTCCTTTGAAAGGCCAGGCTCCTTCGATTGAACACAATGGAATGATACCATGAGATGATCACCCCTGGCTTCAGCTGCATTGGGAGTAATTCAGACCTTTCACTTTCACAGGCCTCATAATCATCTAGAACAGATGACACGGAAAAAGCCGTCCCAGTTATGCTAGGCAGCTTGTATTGTCATAAAATATGTGTTGGCTAGGGGTAATATGTGTTGGCTAGGGGAAGGCTCGTGGCATACACTTCAAGGATTTGGTCTCTCAGGTTTAAAATAGTCTCATTAGGCTGAAGTGCAACGATGTCAATTTCCCTTAGGCTTACAGACATTTTTAATAAAGTAACATAAGGTGAGGTAGGCTATTTGTTCAAAGTTCTTTCCTAATGCTTGTTTAATAACACCCACTAAACAAGCAATCCAACTGCCTTGGTGGGAGTGCCTAGAAGACGATAGGTAGCCACATCATGTGCTATAATAGCTTTACTATGCTTTTGCTGTGGAATAGTTGTAGTGAAATATAATCTATTCAAAATGATCTGAGCTCAAAATGTCTAGATTTCATATACAGTGCAGCTGTGATGCATTAAGGAAGAAAACAAAAAAATAAAAATAAATAAAGGGTTCACTCAAATTTAGATCACGTTCCATGGTCTTCGTAGAATTTTTTTTTTTTTTTTTTAACACTTCCATTTTACAGAACACTTGGTCCTTCAAAGCAGCTGGAGATCAGGATATTTCATTTGGGGCATGGTATTTCGTCCAGAGTGCAGACAAATGGAAACAGCGATCGATACAAATCAAACCGACTGCAACTTGCCTCGAGCATATGTCTAAACTTTCAACACCATAGCCAGAGTAAGCCACGACCCCGCCTTTGTCAACACAAGTATAGGGATCTTTAGCTACAAAAAAGTAAAAGTATATCAAAACGTCTGTCTACAAATAGCAATACGTTGGTTCTACACTATACACACAGTGCTCCTTCTATCTTCAGGGACTTGGATAACCTTTGGAGTCATTAGTAAACTAAACAGATATCCCATCTTTGAGTATGCATTCTAGCTTCACATTTTCTTATGACAGGTGAATCCTATTTTCATTGTAACGTTCGTGGGGATGAGGGGGAATTGCATGTGATTGAAAAGGTGTATTTATGCATCAGTTTTCGAACCGCAGTGGTGGTGACGACTGCAGAAAATTGCCTGTCGGTCATAATACTAGTCACCGGACACTATAATATTCTGCTGTATGATATCTGCATGCATACTTGCTATAAAGCTACCTAAGTAGCTAGAAGAGGTCAAGTCTAGCCAACTAACGTTAGCTAACTGGATAATAATAGCTAACTAACGTTGGCTGCTGTAATTTAACTAGCCAACACAGGCGCCCTGTTCATAACCACACATAACGATATCAATCTCACAGGGGCATAACGTGGGAATTTAACTTGTAACTAACCCATGCACGTAGCCGGTTATCTAGCTACTCACCCTCCACTCGGGAGCGAAGATCAGACATCGTTTTCTGCACGGGCGGCATCTCTCCACACAGAGCTCGAGCGATGGCACCTGTCAAACGCGGCTTTGCTCCCGCCGGTTTGCTGCCTCTTTTCACCCGTCTAGTGATTCAAGGCCAGTCTACATTCAACGGAAAAAAACCTATCTCATACAGACGGTAAACGTATCTTTAAATGCTGACTAATAACGACAAACAATGTACTCGCGACTTCGTGGGTCCCCCCTGCATATCTTTACACATAGGATTGATGAAGAAAGACGTTAACAGATCCAAAAGGGGGATTCACATGAACTGAAATGAGGATGATGCCGCTTCACAATATGGACTGTACCATCTCAAATGCAGGGAGGGGAAACCGATTGCTAAATTAAATATTTCTGCCTGGCTCACATCAAATCAACAAGGAGATCATTCAAATGCTATTGCAAAATAAGATTTAAATATGCAGATTCACAGTTAATTTAAACTATATCGATAAGATATAAAAATACAGAAATAATTGGTAAGGAGTATTACCCAACATGGCGGATGCATTAGCGACTCCTGTGGAGATCCCCGACTGCAGTTTAGTCATGAAGGGGGTAGCAAGCAGGGAAGTAATGACAGTGCCTAGTTCGCTATTTATGAGTCTCTGCCTGAAGCAGTCACCACTGTGCGATTTCCTTAGTTTATAATTATTTTAGGATATTAAAGCCCTAAAACAATTCATTTATTTTTTTGTTGAGAATAAGTTATTTGTGTGTTTACTTGTGGTTTAGGCTGAAATCCCAAGCATCAACATTTTGTTTTCATGTAGGCTGTTAGCAAAATTAAAAGCCAACTCTATTTACTTGTTATGTGCAATTTATTTTGTGGTCTCAAAAATCATGAGTATTTGGAGTCCAGAAGTTTATTTAAAATAATGTTGTAAAACATTAATGGCTACCATATAATCTCCAAACAGTTTAAATTAAGCTTTATCAACCCAACACTTGAAAAAGGTATGTCATTTAAGACAAACAATAAACTGTGAACCTTTAGCCTAACTGATGGCTTTCCAGTTGTCTGTATACAGATCTCCCTAATTCATTGTACATAATGGTGTAGCCTACAATATGGCACTGTTGTGAATATGGTTACAAGGCTTTCTACTGACGGAGAAGACGTTTGTAAAGAAAATTATATACAGTTGAAGTGAGAAGATTACATACACCTTAGCCAAATACATTTAAACTCACTTTTTCACAATTCTTGATATTAAATCATAGTAAGGTCAGTTAGGATCACCACTTTATTTTAAGAATGTGAAATGGCAGAATAATAGTAGAGAGAATTATTTATTTCAGCTTTTATTTATTTCATCACATTCCCAGTGGGTCAGAAGTTTACATACACTCAATTAGTATTTGGTAGCATTGCCTTTAAATTGTTTAACTTGGGTCAAACGTTCCGGGTAGCCTTCCACAAGCTTCCCACAATAAGTTGGGTGAATTTTGGCCCATTCCTCCGGACAGAGCTGGTGTAACTGAGTCAGGTTTGTAGGCCTCCTTGCTCACACACACGTTTTCTGTTCTGCCTACAAATTTTGGGATTGAGGTCAGGGCTTTGTGATGGCCACTCCAAATACCTTGACTTTGTTGTCCTTAAGCCATTTTGCCACAACTTTGAAAGTATGCTTGGGGTCATTGTCCACTTGGAAGACCCATTTGCGACCAAGCTTTAACTTCCGGACTGATGTCTTGAGATGTTGCTTCAATATATCCGCATAATTTTCCTCCCTCATGATACCATCTATTTTGTGAAGTGCACCAGTACCTCCTGCAGCAAAGCACCCCCACAACATGATGCTGCCACCCCAGTACTTCACAGTTGGGATGGTGTTCTTCGGCTTGCAAGCCTCCCCCTTTTTCCTCCAAACATAACGATGGTCATTATGGTCAAACAGTTCTATTATTGTTTCATCAGACCAGAGGATATTTCTCTAAAAAGTACAATCTTTGTCCCCATGTGCAGTTGCAAACCGTAGTCTGTTTTTTTTAATGGTGGTTTTGGAGCAGTGGCTTCTTCCTTGCTGAGCGGCCTTTCAGGTTATGTCGATATGAGACTCGTTTTACTGCGGATATAGATACTTTTGTACCCGTTTCCTCCAGCATCTTCACAAGGCTTCTTTGCTGTTGTTCTGGGATTGATTTGCACTTTTCGCACCAAAGTACGTTCATCTCTAGGAGATGGAACGCGTCTCCTTCCTGAGTGGTAGGACGGCTGCGTGGTCCCATGGTGTTTATACTTGCGTACTATTGTTTGTACAGATGAACGTGGTACCTTCAGGCGTTTGGAAATTGCTCCCAATGATGAACCAGACTTGTGGAGGTCCACCATTTTTTTCTGAGGTCTTGGCTGATTTCTTTTGATTTTCCCATGATGTCAAGCAAAGAGGCACTGAGTTTGAAGGTAGGCCTTGAAATACATCCAAAGTTACACCTCCAATTGACTCAACTGATGTCAATTAGCCTATCAGAAGCTTCTAAAGCCATGACATCATTTTCTGGAATTTTCCAAGCTGTTTAAAGGCACAGTCAACTTAGTGGATGTAAACTTCTGACCCACTGGAATTGTGATACAGTGAATTATAAGTGAAATAATCTGTCTGTAAACAATTGTTGGAAAAATTACTTGTGTCATGCACAAAGTAGATGTCCTAACCGACTTGTCGAAACTACAGTGTGTTAACAAGAATATTGTGGTTTTAATGACTCCAACCTAAGTGTATGTAAACTTCTGACTTCAACTGTACATGTCAGCTGGTGTTTTTTTTCTGTGTCATTTTACTCAGACAGAGTTTGCAGCATGACCAGCCACACCAAAGAAATTAGTTCTAGCAGTATCAGTAGCTATCTTAATATGTTATTATTGTCTAGAGAGATGCTTAGCAGACAGTCTAATCCAGGGTGATTTACATAGCCATCAGTGGAGGCTTGTGGTAGTAGCTATAGGAGGACGGGTTCATTCATTGTATTGGCTGGGATGGAATAAATGGAACCGAGTCAAACGTGGTTTCCATATGTTTGATGTGTTAGACACATTTCTATTTATTCCATTCCAGCCATTACAATGAGCCCGTCCTCCTATGGCTCATCCCACCAGCCTCCTCTGACATTCATACAACTTATTATGAACCTGGCTGCTTGATCAATATTTGTGGCTGGACACAACTGAGGTCTGTGGCTTCCCCTCTAAGATATATGAACATATAATAGTCTGTCAGTCTATCGCACAATCAAACGCCATCTTGGATTGTATTCACATTTGACTTTATAGAATAGAATAACTTTATTTTTCCCAGAGGGAATGCCAGTATGGTCAGGATTGTAGGTTTGATTCCCGCTGGGGCCAAGGATACGAAAATGTATTCACGCACTACTGCAAGTTGCTTTGGATAAACACATCTGCTAAAATGCAATATATTTTGTATTATGCCATAGTATAAATCTTTTTTCTATTCAAATTACATGAAATTATTGATTTGTGATATTTCAAGGAGATAGTAGTACCAGATACACCTATGACATACAACATGCCTCCTGCTCCTGCTCCTGTCAACCCACTGATCTATGAGAACTATGTTTGGAAAGTAGAAGATACATTAAAGCAGACCAGCATATCTGTGGAGGTGTGAGAAACGCTGAAAGTGTGAGAAGTATTAAATCTACAAGAACACAATGCTATTCATTTTTAATGCATGTTAAAGATATATATATATATATATATATATATATATTAAAATTTGAATAGCTTATAGATATGATGATGACATTTTCAAAGGGAACTAGAAAAACCACACCCACAGTTGGATATATAGGCCATCTCAGAGCATTTTGTATAAAGGAGTTTGAGATCATTGACTTACAACCATACAAATAAACACTTGAACATGCACACTCGAGCAGGCTTCTAGAGACGCATCTCTTGCAAAGATTTCATTTTTCTCTCTCCACCTAATTCAACATTGGCATGCCACCACAGGGGTTTTGGTTCTATGGCTCCTGAGGTTGCTTAGCAACAGTGACAAGAAGCCTGCCCCTTTGATTATGTGCGTGGTGTTTTTTTTATTGCATATCATTCTAAAAAATGACAACTTACCCCTCTACATGCCTTGACCCTGTCAAAGCAGTTTGAATTGTCATGAAACCCTGCATGTTTTGGGTTTTGTTCAGTTCTGCTATTATGATCACAATGACTACCATTGTTCGACCGAATTGACATGTGGAACAATATAAGCTAAATCCAACATGTTAATAAAACATTCTAGGACAGAACTTTAAAAACTCTAATTACACCATTGGTTGGACTGAACAGTGATATATAGACTAAACATGACAGCATTGTAAGGGGAATTGAGCAACTGAATTGTCTGAATTGCCTTCATGCCTTGGATTCAATCCTTTTTATCTGCACAATAAATGATGTAACACACCTCTTAACTGTTATGATTGCACAGATCTTATTTAATGCCCCTGAGAAGAGCATATTGCAAATGTAACTTGAGCAGGAGATTTCTTTAATAAAGCATGTGCTGCTCATCAAAGATAATTTCCCCTCAAGGCTCTGGCAATAGCAGAGATACAATTCAGAAGCAAGGAAGGAACAGAGCTACGATTCAAAAGCAAGGAAGGAGGAACAACTGAAATGGTTCACTACATTTACATTTAGACTGAGTAGCCTATCTTGCAATATGGCTTAAAGGGCGGTAGGCCTATTGATAGAGATGAACACCATAGAACGCTGGAGCCACTCTATACAAAACTCACATCCTTACCATAAAGTACCTCATTTAATTCGTTAATAGCTTATGTCATTTGATTTAAGATTACAGGTACTTCCGGTTTTCCATCTGAGGAATGGTCATTTAGATAAACACAGTTACCATGAAGCAGGAAGTTCAATCTAATGCACCATCCTCTCGTTGTAGGAGTCGTGAGGCCATTTGGCCGGGTAGACCACAGTCTTTCATGGACTCAGCTTGTTTGATTTGATTTGATTTGATTATGTTGGCATTACTGCCCACTCTTGTTGTAATGGGACCTGCAAATATCTTTGCCTCTCTCTACAGTCAAAGGTCTTGGGTCTGAGAAACCGGCAGCACTGCTACTGACCACAGGCTAGGACTGTGCAGCATAAGTCTGACCATAAGTCTGAGATGAGTGTGTGTGTGTGTGTGTGTGTGTGTGTGTGTGTGTGTGTGTGTGTGTGTGTGTGTGTGTGTGTGTGTGTGTGTGTGTGTGTGTGTGTGTGTGTGTGTGTGTGTGTGTGTGTGTGTGTGTGTGTGTGTGTGTATTTGCATGTGCGTGTGCGTATGCGTGTGTGTGTATGCAGCTTTCTCCATAATTAGATAAGAGCCCAGTAAATGCCGACCTCTGAGCTGAACTAATGTAACGGAGTCAAGGACAGATGATCTTAATAAAGATGTGAATACCAAGAGGACCTTCGCCTCTCCTGAGTCCATACGGAAGTTGCAGCGATGGGACAAGACTAACTACCAATTGGATATCACAAAATTGGGGAGAAAAAGGGGGTAAAAAAAGATATATTTGTCATCTTAATAAATGTATACTAAAACATGGTGCATGCTTGCCTAAGTACCAGTCTGTTTGGCATGACAATGAGTTGCCATACTAGCCTAGTACCAATCTGTTTGGCATGACAATGAGATGCCATGCTAGCCTAACTACCAGTCTGTTTGGCATGACAATGATTTGCCATGCTAGCCTAAGTACCAGTCTGTACCAGTCTGTACTGTACGCATCCGGCCGAGACCGGGAGACCCATGAGGCAGTTGCCCAATTGGCCCAGCATCGTCCGGGTTAGGGGAGGGTTTGGCCGGACGGGATGTCCTTGTCCCATCGCACTCTAGCGACTCCTTGTGACGGGCCGGGCACATGGACGCTGACTTCGGTTGCAAGCTGTACAGTGTTTCCTCCGACATATTGGTGCGGCTGGCTTCCGGGTTAAGCGAGCAGTGTGTCAAGAAGCAGTGCTGCTTGACGGGGTCGTGTTTCGGAGGACGCATGGCTCTCGACCTTCGACTCTCTTGAGTCCGTATGGGAGTTGCAGTGATGGCACAAAACTGTAACTATCAATTGGATATCATGAAATTGGGGAGGAAAAAATATATATATTTGGCATCTTAGTCTCTTTCTGATTATTAGTATGGCCGTCTCTCAACGAGATGTACTCCTCTCACTCTTTCCTGTTCAGTGGGTTGGAACGATTTGCTAATGGTGGGAGATTGATCCCTCGTTCAGCCCCAGGGAGTGAGCTGAGCCAGACTCATAGATACAGGCATTAATCCTTGTCTCTCTAGCCCTTTGGGAGGTTATGGGCCAGCCTGATATTTCACTGCAAATTTAATTCCAGTCTGCCCTCTGGTGGATGTTGTTCTATTATACTTGGGGGATGGATCAGGTTGATTGCCATGTAAAGGGAACCTTTGAGGGAGCACAAAGACTTTGACTCCTAAAAGCTAAAATAGAATATAATAGAATGGAGTAGAATGGAATTGAATTGATACAACTTTTAAAATATAAACGTATTTGTGAAGGGCTTATTCTTGATCACAGTCTCTCACTTTGATGCATGAGGCAACACTCTGTTATATATGGAGTATATTTGGTTAATTGAATCACCCAAAATATTTGCTTTTCTGAATCTGATCAAACCAGCATTGTGTTCATCAGGGCACACAATGTTTAAAAACGTTTCTTATTGGAGTCTAGATAGTCCGGCCTTTTTTCAGTCCATTTTCTTCCATTTGGTGCCTAATGAACACGGCCCAGATAAAATGGCAGTTGTTTTTTACTGAAGTCAGTGACATAACAATGAATGTACAGTTTTTCAGGGTTCTCTATCATGTGATGTTTTGTTTTTACATAATTCTCTGTACTGATCACTAGCCTACTCTTTGATGCCTTGGGTGTGGGAGGAGGTGCAGTCTAACATTGTGTTGTGATACGTTTGATAAGCCAATAGCTAATCCCAGAACCATCTGTCATGAGAGACTAGCCAATAGCATGAAATGTGGGGATGAAAGCCGGGTGCTGATAGGTTAAGGAAAGGTCCCCTTTGAGTCCCAGTTGCTCTGTCGGACACAAATATGACATTTAGAGGGAAAGACACTGCCCTTAACCATGGAAGTCCTATTGGGTGTGCAAAAGGTCATTCCCTACCCACTTTTATTGACATGGCTTGAAGTTTTGTTGATTTTACATATAATTCACGTTAGTTGACTACTCAATCAAATATTGGCTTATCGTTGAACTGACCTCTGTGCACAGTGGGTGCATGGATAATCTCAGCTGCTTGCGGTAACTAGTCTTACAGACACTATCACTACAACAGCTTCACCACAGGGGGTATTGGCGTTGACTGTCCAATGTACCCTGTGCACCTACTAATCCACGAGAGACATACTGTTCTGTTCTTGTCACCTTCCCACACTGGCTTCTCACCACTGTCCATTTGGCCCTAGCAGTAACATGAAATAACCCATTACAGACAAAACTAAATCTCTATAGCAGCTTTAAAGGGGCAATCAGCAGTTGCTACATTCATTTTTGGACTCAGAAATAAATTATATGTACCTATTGATTCTTGAAAAATATAACTTATAAATGCCTCATGAGCTTAGTTTAACTGTCGTACCGGTCAGAACCCAAAATATAAGCTTGTTTTACTCCAATGTTTGTAAACAAAGTAAATGTCAACAAACACTGTAGCCTCAGTACATGGTTGAAACTATAATTGTGATAACATGGATGGTCATTCCTTGCATCCATAGCTCTGTCTATGAATTTGAGAGTGGTTACATTTCTCCAGCCCCATCCCTCAGCTTTTTACCAAAACAGGGAAAATGCTTTGTTATTGTTTCAACTGCCGATTGCCACTTTAATGTTCTCATATTATCAAAAAGTCTAAGAGAATATGAGAGTCGCCTCAGATCAATAGGAGTTGGCACCACAGCCGATCTCATAGTACTAGGCCTCTGAGGCACCAGTAAGAGCCATCCCACTTCCCCCCGGTCTGTCTCATCAGCACATGCGACGACAAGGACAGCTGGGCACAGGGATGAGGGGTCAGGGCCCATCTTCCCTCAGAGGCTGACCTGGGCCACTCAAACAGAGTGGTCTTGTCACGGCTCTAGCTAAAGTACCATATTTGCACAGAGACACTTCAACACCTATGACACAATAAATGTCTGAGGCAAGGTGTTTCTGCAGACACAACGTGGTATTGTGTGGCCATTATACATTATATGGTCTGGTCCACTACTGTCGGGTGAGGTGTGTTTGATGAACACCTTTCCCTGACGCCGGCTCTACGATGGGTGTAACAGCAGCCTTGCTTTCCCCCAGAGTTCAAAGGGCGGGAAATGTACACCAATGAGGACAAAGGATGGATGGACGTCCCCTTATGTCATTCATTCATGCTCAACAGGTGTGTGCATGTAGTCACAACACAATTCTGAGGAGGCACTTACTGCCAAGCACAATGCCCCGGCCTTCACACAATTCAAATGGTCACAATCTTCCTCATCCAGGGTGTGTGTTGGTGTTGGAGACTTGGAATGTCTGTAAGACAATAGATGAGATTTTCTTCCTAAACAGACATATTATGTAATGAATGATCACCGGTTCAAATCAGATCCCTATGGAAAATCAGTCACACAAGTCCAATGTGAAAGTGTACCTTGTTCAGGCAAAAGTTACTTTGTACAATTTTGGCAGGTTGGAGACAGGTTAGAGACTCCTGCAGTATGAAACAGTACTGCAACAGTCGTAATGTTGATGAACATTCAATAATGACCCTCAGATAAGCTACCCTAAGTTGATCTACTGATCCATCCCACTGGGCACACACTGGTTGAATCAACGTTGTTTCCACATCATTTCAATGAAATTACATTAAACCAACGTGGAATAGATGTTGAATTGACGTCAGTGCCCAGTGGGATCTTACAAAGAAAAAGAGAATGCTGTTGTTTGATGTACCTCATAAAAAAGGCCAGTTTGTTCAAAACTGTTTGTCAAATCTTCAGAGAAAACTGCAAAGTGTGATGAATTATTCAGCAGGGGCTATCGGTTTACTTTAGGTCGCTTTTCTCTGTTACCATGGTAGAAATACATGCATTATTTACTGGTCCTGTACTGCAACTTCAAGAGCGAGGCAGCTTAGGATTGCCAGTCTTTTTTAGAACTCTTCAAACTGTGAGGATTACTCTAGTAATCCATGAGGAAAAAATAGTTTGTCTAGTCAAAGGTGGTTATGTTAAGCTTTGAATGAAAGAAGAAGGGGACTGCAAAGCACCTTTCTGGACCATGTAATCTACTACTGGGTTTTCCAATGGAGGAGACAATGTTGACACTGCCGGGTGAAGAGAAGCCCCAGAAGCAGCTGAGGTTCCGCGTGGCTTCGGGGAATAGCGGTCGGGTGCTGAAGGAGATTTTTAAAGATGAGGGGCCATCAGACTCGTTGGATTCAGACTGCACCAGTAGTTTGGATGTAGACCGGATCAGTACACCTTCCACAAGTGGAGATGCTAACGGACATGGTTTTCTGTATGGGTTTCTGGGCTCCGAGTTGGATTATAGCGAGAGTGAGCCAGATGATCTGCTCATGTATGCGGGGGCCTCAAAGGACAGAGCACTGATCAGCCACAAGCGTGTCAACATCCTCAGCAACAATGGGACTGTGAGGGGAGTCAAGCACAAAGTCAGTGCAGGTCAGGCCTTATTTGAAAATCTCCCTAATGCATTTGGGGTAAGTGATCTAGGTGAAAGTATGATGAATATGTGTTGTACCTTTTCAGTGTTTTTTCATAGTTCTCATTTGTTTGCTAGTGCATCACAGCAAAATTGCAAATGGTAAATCAATTCTAGTGTTAAATTCAACACCCAAAACTGTTAATATTGTCCCACACTACACAGAGTAAATGTAACACTTTCACAGAATGTTAACTCAGTAAATAGATAAAAGTAACATGTCAACACTGGTTATTATTGCATTCACTCTACACAGTGTTAAAAAACAGCAGAGTCTATGTTTTAATTGAATAGTTGACTACCCTTTAACAGTGTAGGGTGTGAGCTTAAATTATAGGCACTATAAATCTTACAGGCTCCATATAACATAATAAACATGATATAAACATATAATTCTAAACATTTGTCTGCATAAAATATCAAAAGATGATTTATAACCTAGAAAGTATCTTTATAACCAACGGAAAACAGGTGCTGTTTATATCCTCGTCTCATATAATAAATTACAAGACCGAGAATAGCACAGCACACTTTCTAATTAGTATACAAGGTAAACCAGGTTTAAACATCCAAATAAACCGATCACTCTCTCAATATTGTTTTTCTCTTCAAACACACTACTGGTAGAAAACAATAATAAAGCAAGTCCGGCTGAGACTGAGGCTGTCCTAATATGGACACCGTAGACCGCTTAGTGTTAATGACATCACATAACTGTTTGTCATCTGCATTACCAGTCCATATATGTAAAAGGCCAGTAGACAACCTCCTCCACAATGTCACTGGCTGACGTCTGGTTTCAGGTAGTCACTCTCAGTCCCTGGACAAATGAACACAAAGGAGGACAAGGTCACTTGGGAATTAATGATGCATTTCGTTAAATGTTTCAAGAGAAGCTAATCAGGTTAATTAATTATCTATACTTTGCTTTCTAGCATTTTCTGTGTAAAGAGTTAATGAGCAGTAAGCATCGTTAGATAACTTGCATTAAAGCACAATATGGGAATTATGTGAGACACCTAGAGCAGGATCTGGTGGTAATGGAATGAGGCCTGTGAAAAGAGTGCATAGTGTTGCCAGCCAGGCGTAGAGAGGGATTACCTGTGTGGTTACTCAGGGCTGTAGTAGATACACAACACTGTCTGTCAGATATGGTGTACTGAATACTGTATGGGCTGCAGAGGAGGTTGGTGTTAGGAGCTATAGGAGGACGGGCTCATTGTAATGGTTGGAATGGAACTAATGGAACGGAGTCAAACGTGTTTTCCATATGTTTTTGATGTGTTTAATAACGTTCCATTAATTCCATTCCAGCCATTACAATGAGCCCGTCCTCCTATAGCTCCTCCTACCAGCCTCCTCTGATAGGCTGTAGTGTTACACAGACTAGATAGTTCAGTTACTGTAGCTGCAATTAATAACAAACAAAGAAGAAGCGCCCTTTTGAAACAAGTTACTAGTTGAATACATTTCCACAGTCAAAGTTGAATTTCACATTAAACAGAGAGGATTTTGTTAACTCATATTTTCGAGTCAAATGGTACTTTTCCCCTCTATGTTCGTAAAATTGGAAATCTGGTCTGGCCATTGTTACGATTGTGAAATGTAATCTTTATGAGCCAGTTTTCTGGACAAAGATTAAGTCTCAAAGTTATTTCAACAGAGATAAACCATTTATTTTTAATCCATGACTAGGTTTATTAATCTGTGTCTGGGAAACAGGCTCATAATATGCTATACTTAAAGGGTCTGCAGTATAGTGTTTTCAAACTACTGTGTGAATGTAACGGTCGTCATAGTCGTTCTCCTCCTCAGACGAGGAGGAGCATGGATCGGACCAACACGCAGAGTGGGTAGTGCTCATGATAATTTATTAACTCGAAACTGAACACTAACATGAAACAAAATAACAAAATGAATACAACCGACAACAGTCCCGTGTGGCACGAATACAAACACGGAAACAAACACCCACAAAACACACGTGAAACCCAGGCTGCCTAAGTATGATTCTCAATCAGGGACAACGATTGACAGCTGCCTCTGATTGAGAATCATACCCGGCCGAACACAAACATCCCAACATAGAAAATCACACATAGACAAACCCACCCAACTCACGCCCTGACCAACTAAGTAAATACAAGACAAAAGAAAACAGGTCAGGAACGTGACAGTGAAAAGAAAGTAAATGTAAAGAAAGCTACAAAAAAGCCCAAATATGCCTGAAATATAGAATTAAAGCTCTGTCGTTTTACAGTATATGAAAACTTGATTTTGAGGGATTGAAACATTGCAATACTACAAGATGTCTGCATTTAAAATACAGAGATGACAGAATATAGCAAATTCCAGGTACTGTAGTGAGCTTCAAAAGTATTGGGACAGTGACAATGTAGTTGTTGTTTTGGCTCTATACTCAATCATTTTGGATGTGAAATTACACAATGACTAAAGTGCAGACTGTCAGCTTTAATTTGAGGCTATTTTCATCCATATCGGGTGAACCATTTAGAAATTTCACCATCAAAAATGCTAACCTCCCCTGTTATTGTAATGGTGAGAGGAGGTTAGCATGTCTTGGGTGTATGATATTTGTGCGTCTGTAACTTTCTCACTAATCATTATTCACAATTCATTCAGGATTATCCGTAATCATGGTAGCATCCACATTAATGTAGAAGTGTTTAGAAAATATATGATATTATTATTTACAATAAAAGTGATTTCAAAATGGCACAATAACATTATTTTCCATTAATTTCTATTGGGCACAAAACAATCTGAAACACAACCAAAACAAACAGCAAATGCGTCCAACAAGTTTGTAAAGTCACAAGCTTGATGTAGTCATTGTGTGCTATAAATATGGGACCAAATACATAACTTTTTACTACTTTAATACACATATAAGTGAATTTGTCCCAATACTTCTGGTCTTCTAAAATGGGGGGACTATGTACAAAAAGTGTTGTAATTTCTAAACGGTTACCTGATCTCAACCCAATTGAACACTGGAGACTCTGGAGCAGGGCCTGAGACAGCGTTTTCCACCACCATTAACACAACACCAAATTATGGAATTTCTCATGGAAGAATGGTGTCGCATCCCTCCAATAGAGTTCCGGACACTTGTCAAATCTATGTCAAGGTGCATTGAAGCTATTCTGGTGGCCCAACGCTTTATTAAGACACTTTATGTTGGTGTTTATTTATTTGGTCAGTTACCTGTTTATAGATGGTTAATCACATACAGCAACTCATTTAATTTTTTGTGTGTTTTCCTTTCTAGCCGAAGTTGACACTAGAGTTTGGGCGGATAGTGATATACACCACCAGCTTCCGGGTAGTAAGGGCCACATTTGAGCGGTGTGAGTTGGTCCGCAAGATCTTCTCCAACCACAGGGTCAAGTTCCTGGAAAAGAACATAGCCCTGGACTGTGAGTATGGGAAGGACCTGGAGGAACGATGCAAGCGTGTGGGCGAACCTCCCTCGCTACCAGTCGTGTTCATCGATGGACACTATCTCGGGGTCAGAGCTTTCACTTGGTCATACAGTTCATTTGAAAATTCCTGAGCCTGTATTAATAAACCGTCTCAGACTAGGTGTGCTGATTTAGAATCAGTGTGGCATTTTATATCATAACGAATAAGATAACATGGACAGAGGGACCTGACACAGCACTCCTACTCTAAAATGCTTTATGAGTACTGTTGACGTTTGAAATTACTAACGTCCTATTGTGAAACATTATAGCTCGTATTACCCTCAAACAAAATATATGATCCACCTTGAACATATCAGTGTTATGACCATAAATCTATGAAATAATCATATGTTTAGTAAGGATATGAGGAATCTTACACTATGATAATAACTTTGCAGGGTGCTGAAAAAATATTGGGCATGAATGAATCAGGAGAACTTCAGGATCTTCTGGCCAAAATTGAGGTAATTGTTCATCAAGTACCACCATGCGACAGATATAATACATTCAGTAATAACACCGGTAACAGCACAGTTATTAACTAGTTAAATGTCATGTTTCAAATGATGCCTCTGAGTCCAAACAAACATCAATGAAACACAGGCTAGCAGTAGAGCACTTCTATACCACATTGGCTACTCATCTACTGTGACAAAATACCAGTTCTATGTATCTGTGATCTAGAGCAGTGGTTCTCAGTCCTGGTCCTGGGGACCCAAAGCCTGATGACAAGTTGATGATTTGAATTAGATGTGTAGTGCTTTGATTCAAATCATCAAAGCCTGATGACAAGTTGATGATTTGAATTAGATGTGTAGTGCTTTGATTCAAATCATCAAAGCCTGATGACAAGTTGAGGATTTGAATTAGATGTGTAGTGCTTTGATTCACATCATCAAAGCCTGATGACAAGTTGATGATTTGAATTAGATGTGTAGTGCTTTGATTGAAATCATCAAAGCCTGATGACAAGTTGATGATTTGAATTAGATGTGTAGTGCTTTGATTGAAATCATCAAAGCCTGATGACAAGTTGAGGATTTGAATTAGATGTGTAGTGCTTTGATTCAAATCATCAAAGCCTGATGATAAGTTGATGATTTGAATTAGATGTGTAGTGCTTTGATTCAAATCATCAAAGCCTGATGACAAGTTGATGATTTGAATTAGATGTGTAGTGCTTTGATTGAAATCATCAAAGCCTGATGACAAGTTGATGATTTGTATTAGATGTGTAGTGCTTTGATTGAAATCATCAAAGCCTGATGACAAGTTGATGATTTGAATTAGATGTGTAGTGCTTTGATTCAAATCATCAAAGCCTGATGACAAGTTGATGATTTGAATTAGATGTGTAGTGCTTTGATTCAAATCATCAAAGCCTGATGACAAGTTGAGGATTTGAATCAGATGTGTAGTGCTTTGATTGAAATCATCAAAGCCTGATGACAAGTTGATGATTTGAATTAGATGTGTAGTGCTTTGATTCAAATCATCAAAGCCTGATGACAAGTTGATGATTTGAATTAGATGTGTAGTGCTTTGATTCAAATCATCAAAGCCTGATGACAAGTTGATGATTTGAATTAGATGTGTAGTGCTTTGATTCAAATCATCAAAGCCTGATGACAAGTTGAGGATTTGAATTAGATGTGTAGTGCTTTGATTCAAATCATCAAAGCCTGATGACAAGTTGATGATTTGAATTAGATGTGTAGTGCTTTGATTCAAATCATCAAAGCCTGATGACAAGTTGATGATTTGAATCAGGTGTGTAGTGCTTTGATTCAAATCATCAAAGCCTGATGACAAGTTGATGATTTGAATCAGGTGTGTAGTGCTAGGGCAAAAACAAAGGACCAGGATTAAGAACCACTGATCTAGAGAGATACACAGTACAGAATAGGAATAGAAGGACTTGATTCCATTCCCCCTTCAGCCCAGCAGTGGAGAATGAATGAAGAATAAACCTCAGTCAGATATGACATCAATAATACATCAGGGAACTGACATAAATGTTGCACGGGCATCAATAAATGGCCATCAATAATGGAAGGCTCGTTATTGATTCTCATCCAACAAATTTGTTCACACACACGGGTGAGAGTCATATCACTCAGGGGTGGCAAATTGAGGTTGTGTGAACTGAAGTGATTCAAACAGAGCCAAGATACTGACACAGCCATAGTGCCTTGAAAAAAGCTCTGTATTTAACCCTTTCCTCTCAGGGAAAATTACAGCAGAATACAAGGCCATGTTGGCAAGCTATCAAAGCAAAGAGCCCAATTAGGCTTACTACACTGCAGCAGAGCAAACCCCCAAAGATCTTGCATACAGTACCGAACTATGCTAAACTATGAATTTAGCCAGTGGCATGACTGGCGTGTGTGTTTGTGTGTGTTTGTGTGTGTGTGTGTGAGTGCATGTGCCTTTTCCCCCAGAGGGTACAGCACCCCCACACGTGCCAGACCTGTGGGGGCTTTGCCTTCGTCCCGTGCCCCATGTGCCATGGTAGCAAGATGTCTGTTTTCCGCAACTGCTTCACAGACTCTTTCAAAGCCCTGAAGTGCACCTGGTGCAATGAGAACGGCCTGCAGCCCTGTTCCAGCTGCAGCCAATGACGACTCCAAGTGCCTGACCCCAATATCCCCATTCCCTAGGCCCTTCACCAGGGCCACATGTTGTATGTTGCCCATATTAGGACAGCCTGAGATAAAAACATGTCCTGCTGAGATTGTCCTAATATGGACACCGTACATTTGGACCGCATCAGAGATAATGCTTTGCACAGCATGTTTTTTTTGTCTCAATAAAACTGTGTTTTTAAGAAAATATGATTTGGTGTATGTTCTATTATCTGCGGTGCATGTACACCCCATTGATCAATAGCAGGTTTTAAGTTTGAATTTTCATGATGTGAAATTCTCATGGATCCAGTGCCATTCCACTGTTGAACAGACACATCCTGGGTCAGTCTGGGACTCAACCAGGACAATCTAGGTCTGGTCATTGAGGTGTAAGACCATCGCTGATATGTAACAGTGTAAAGGTGGCCTGATGACCTAAAGCTTGTTATATAATTAAGGCTGAGGAGGCTGATTCCTTAATGAAGCTTTCATCACTAATCCTAAACCTATGGTCGACATGGATCAGGATAAAGGAGCAGAGAGGGAAAGTAGAGTATTCTGTGAACACTTATTGGGATACTCCACTTATATAAAATTTGATATAAAATAAGGGAGAATAATATTAGAAGACCTGATTCAGAGGTAGAATAAAATAATATCAAAGAACACGTGGAGAGAAAATCGCTTTCCTTACAGTCATAAAATAGTGGAAGCAGTAAAAGCAGATTAGAAATGTGTGCATATAAACAATGAAAGCATTACAGATTCCAGTTGAATAGTATTGGAAATGTGTGCATAGAAACAATGGAAGCATAACAGATTTCAGAGACATAGGACGCTAGGACGCTAGGCATCAAGACCACTGACTAACCAAGGTTGCTGTTAAGGAGCTTAAAAATGTAAGTATATGTCACCAATGGATTTATACTAGTTACAGTACTGTGAAAAAGTATTTTGCCCCCTTTCTGATTTTCTCTATTTTTGATACGGAATGTTATCAGATCTTCAACCAAAACCTAACATTAGATAAAGGGAACCTGAAATAACAAATAGCATAAAAATGTAAACGTACTTTATTTATTTAAATAACAAAGTTATGCAACACCCAATTCCACTGTGTGAAAAAGTAATTGCCCCCTTACACTCTAACTGGTTGTGCCAGCTTCAGATGCAATGACTCCAACCAAATGCTTCCTGTAGTTGTTGATCAGTTTCTAACATCGCTGTGGAGGAATTTCAGCCCACTCTTGCATTTGTGGGTTTCCAAGCATGAACTGCTCGTTTTTTATGTCCTGACACAACATCTCAATTGGGATTAGGTCTGGACTTTGACTAAGCCATTCTAAAACTTTACATTTGTTGCTTTTTAACAATTTTCATGTAGACTTGATTGTGTGTTTTGGATCATTGTCTTGCTGCATGGCCCAGCTGCGCTTCAGCTTCAGCTCACAGACGGATGGCCTGACATTCTCCTGTAGAATTCTCTGATACAGAGCTGCATTCATTGTTCCTTCTATTAAAGCAAGTCCAGGTCCTGAGGCAGTAAAGCATCCCCAAACCATCACACTACCACCACCATGCTTGACTGTTGGTATGAGGTTCTTACTGTGGAATACAGTGTTTGGTTTTCATCAGGCATAATAGGACCCATGTTGTCCAAAAAGTTGACTCAAGTTTGCCAAAAAGCACCTGGGAGCACCTCGATGATCATCAAGACTCTTGGAAGAATGTTCTATGGACAGATGATTCAAAAGTATAACTTTTGGTGGCACAACCAGTTATTGAGTGTAAGGGGGCAATAGCTTTTTCACACGGGGCATGGGTGTAGCATAACTTTGTTTATGAAAAAAATTAAATAACTGTGTCATTGTTGTGTTATTTGTTCACTCAGGTTCCCTTTATCTAATATTAGGTTTTGGTTGAAGATCTGATAACATTCAGTATCAAAAATATGCAAAAGTAGAGAAAATGAGAAAGGGGGCAAATACTTTTTCACAGCACAGTAGGTTTCCGTTAAATTATTCAAAGCACAGAAAGGACTTTAACTGCAACTCCATGTCTTAACCTGAGGTGAAATAAGAGGGACCGTTTCACAGAGTTCTGTCTTTGTGACTACTAGTGTGCATTAGGGCACAGCACTGCTTTGCATTTTCTTTACAATAATACCATGCAACTCAATAGAACAGGGGAACTCTACAAGGTCAGGAGCCCACTGGTTTTCTGTTCGACCTGATAATGAATTGCTAAAATCAGATCTAAATCGGTCCCTAATTAGAGGGGAACAATGAAAAATGCAGTGGAACTGGCTTCAAGGTCTAGAGTTGAGTTTGAGGGCAATGGGAGATGGATTTTAAAAAGCCAGCATTTAACTTGCATGTATAGAGTAACACAATTATACTGTGTGAGACAGGTGGTACCTTTTTATCTCTTTCGTTGAAACTGTATTTTTTTGATTGATGATGTCATTCTCTCCGTCTGCCATCCACTGTCAAAGAAATACAGACATGTATCTCTGCGGTGAGGATCTCTCTACGCTGTCATAGCCCTGTACAATGCTGCTTGAACATGATTCTACAAGGCAGCACTGTAAAGAGGCTAAAAGCAAAGAGCAAGGCGCATCACTTTCATTCACTCTTGACACTTGACTTTAATAGTTGCCACACAATCTGTTTACCATACACTCACTGACTGATAGTCATTGTTTCCTGTTCGACGTAGGCTATACATTCATGATCTGCCTGACACATTCCGAATGTGTAGCCTAATCCGATTTCTTTCATACATTTTTAATCATAATCTAATCGTTGAGGAATAATGTTAGGACATGGGTCGTGGAGACGAAATAAACCCAATAGCATGCCCAATTGCGGTATATTGCGCCCCCATCCGTAGGCTAAATCTTGGAAAAGAAAACAAATAACAATACGGTGCAGGAATAAAAAATTAAAAAAAGATCTGACAATGTCTTGGCCATATTATTAGCCTATATAGCATGATCTTCCTACTCTACACAACGCAGTTTGTTGGTATATGAACGATAGGGAAGAACAGGTGATTATTATAGGCTACACATATTTTGATAACGTTGATTACCTCAAGAGCGCGCGCGCCATCGATGCAACGTTATTTCCCACAGGGTTGCAATATGAGACATTTGTAATCATGCTAGTTTTATAGGCGTTGTTAATCCCATATTACAAACGCCTGATATTCCCTAAGGGAGAAAATGAGACATGAAAGAAAAAGACAAGATGGTCAGAAGAACAATTGAATTGGAAATTGCATGACGACACATGACATTGATGCGCGCGCTCTCACACCACCCGGTTAAATGTGTTAGACAACATTTAATGACAAAAAAACCTGGAACGTCGTGTGTCCTTTTCAGCATTTTCTGATGTGCCATGGTGGACAATTGTTTCTCCGTCGGAGAAGCCTACTTGGTCCTGCCGTGATGCTGTGTGCAATGCTTCTCAATGGTTGGTCAATGCGCAGTTTGGTTGAATATGACTTTTTATTGACGTCACCGCATAGGCTACAGCTTTTTTCTTATGATTTCCAGAGCCTAATTTCTTATAACTAATTTCTCCATCGGGAATAAAGATGCGCACCTAGGCTACGAACACCAAAATCTGCATGACATGATATTTGTTTTGTTGTTGCTGATGATTCGAAGTTAATGGGTTTTATTTTAGGTATTGTCAAAGACTCCAGCCACCCTAGTCATAGATTGTTCTCTCTGCTACCACACGGCAAGCGGTACTGGAGCGCCAAGTCTAGGTCCAAGAGGCTTCTAAACAGCTTCTACCCCCAAGCCATAAGGCTCCTGAACAAATGGCTACCCAGACTATTCGCATTACCCCTCCCCCCATCTCCACACCACTCTCTGTTGTCATCTATGCATAGTCACTTTAATAACTCTACCTACATGTACATACTACCTCAACTAACCCGTGCCCCCGCACATTGACTCTGTGCTGGCACCCCCCAGTATATATTGTTATTTTTTTACTACTGCTCTTTAAGTACTTGTTACTTTTATCGCTTATTCTTATCCGTATTTTTTTAAACTGCACTGTCGGTTAGGGGCTCGTAAGTAAGCATTTCACTGTAAGGTGACATTTTTTATTTAAATTCAGGGTGTTCCACGCCAATCCTGTAGCCTATGTTGGTTATATATTGATAACCAATAATTGACTAATGTTTTATGCTTCAGCAAATGCAGCATAAAACATAGAGCATCCAATTGATTGATGGGTCATATTAGCTTAGTGCAGAGGCCTGTAGTACTATATGGGTAAAATCCATCTAGAGTCCGCGGGAATCAAATCATTGCGCACTACTACTGGCGCACAAACATTCAGCACCATGGACAGTACAAAATAGATAGCGAAGACTGATCGCGGTCTCAGCACCACAGCCGCTCTGCTCATAATAAGCGAAGATTTAACATACCTAGCTGTGTCTAGTTGTGTAGGGAATGTGGCTGTACGAAGTCCTGCACAATAGACTGCAATGCGTTTTGCTATTGTAGGACCCAGCTGGCTAACGTTAGCTAGGTTAGGAGTTAGGGGTTAGTGTTAAATTTAGGAGGTAGCTAAACGGGTTAAGTAACCATCGGTCTTGTATAACAATACCACACTTAACATATCATACTAATGAGTGTCCCAGATTTACATTTGCTATGTTACATCTAGTCTATGAGACCAGGCTGAGATTCTTCAATGAAAGTGCTTCTTAGTCCAAGAAGAAGCCCAATCTGTGTCTGGGAAACCAGCCTATAGGAAATACATTTGAAGATTACTGCAATACTGTTCTCCCTGTAGGTGTCCGCTCATACCATGCCCCACCACTAAGATAGTGGAGCCCCACAATATAAAAAGATAAGGTACCTAATGGGAAGACAGGGAGGATATGTATATTCTGTCTCCCAAGTGGACAAATACCTATAGTGTGGAATTGTGGTAGTTCAACACAAGGAATGCCTGTCGAAATTTGGGCTATGTCCTCCCCACTCAAAATAATTACAGGAGTAATTCATCAGTCCTAAGGAATACTAAACAAAACTAACAACTCAACGAAGAAAGCTAATGATAAATGTTCATAAGTTAAGATTTATTTGAACTCCTTCAGCAGTAGTTTCATTGTTCTATAACCAAAGGAAATCTTACATTATCAATGAACACTTTAAAAAATATAACCACACCTCACCCCTGACAAAATTCAGAAACAACTCCAGCCCACCTCTAAAGAAAGCCGAGTATGTATTCACCATTGGGGTATAAGCTTACAGCTGTGTTTCCGTTACATCAACAGACATGAGCGCAGAATTCAAAGAAAAGCAGTCATTAAATGCAATGGGTCTTCTCAGGCAGGTGAAATGTTACAGAACATTCAGGGAGAAATTAATAATATATCACAGCTATGATTTTCTGTCATATAGAATTAGGAATCATGTCAGCTCTATTCATTACATTTCTATCTGCAACATTCTGAACATTTCGCCTTACTGACTACACCCGCATAGAGCAGAAGTATCAAGCTGGGAAGGTCAAAGTTGGGACAATGGCTGTACAAACATCACAATCTTTTATGGATAGTCAGCATTAATATTATTTATTTGTCATTGTCTTATTAGTCTTTACACAGAACATCCATGGTAAAACATGAGTTTTATTTCACATAAGGCTCAGAAACAAAATGGCTACCGACAGTCCACTATTATTTATAGTGGTAAAGGAGGGGACGTTCGCCCTCTCTGGTTGTCCAAAGACCACTTCATCTTTTGAGCAAAAACACAATCTGTCATCTGCTGACAGAGTAAACAACTGACCGTCCCCATGTTTGCAGAATTTCACAACACGCAGAGGTCCACAGCTGTATCAAGTCTTTTCATAGCATTGGTGTGATTTTTCACACTAGTGCTACTGTATTCAAGATCAGTCATCTCACTCAATTCTCTTAAATATTTCAAATCAATAATTCTTAGAACCCTTTTGAACAACTCTTCTTTCATCAATGGTATTATGCTACCAATAAAATGTTATAGTAACGCAATCTAGTCATCACTAATGCACATTTTCATTCAAAGAACTGGCGTGATCTGAACTTGCAGTGTGCATAGGTCCATTACCTAAAATAAAAGAAAAGGGAAAAATACTTTCTCTACATACTGAAAATAAACTCTTCTCTGCTGCTTTTGTTAAGTGTACTTGAATAATTATTTGCATTCATAAGGGAATACTTGCAGAGGGAGTACGGTTCCATGTAGCTTCATAAGCTTTATGTATAATGAACAACAATATAAACGCAACATGTAAAGTGTTAGGTCCATGTTTCATGAGCTGAAATAAAATATCCCAGAATTGTTCCCTACGCACAAAAAGCTTATTTCTCTCAAATGTTGTGCACAAATTTATTTACATCCCGATTAGTGAGGATTTCTCCTTTGCCAAGATAATCCATCCACCTGACAGGTGTGGCATATCAAGAAGCTGATTAAACAGCATGATCATTACACAGGTGCACCTTGTGCTGGGAATAACAAAAGGCCACTAAAATGTGCCGTTTCGTCACACAACAATGCCACAGATGTCTCAAGTTAAGGGAACATGCTGACTGCAGGAATGTCCACCAGAGCTGTTGCCAGAGATTTAAATATTCATTTCTCTACCATAAGCCACGTCAAACTTCATTTTAGAGAATTTGGCTGTACTTCCAACTGGCCCTCACAACCGCAGACCATGTGTAACCACGCACGTGAGCCCAGGACCTCCACATCCGGCTTCTTCACCTGTGGGAAGACCTGAGACCAGCCACCCAGACAGCTGATGAAACTGAAGAGTATTTGTCTGTAATAAAGCCCTTTGTGGGGAAAGATTCATTCTGATTGACTAGGCCTGGCTCCCCAGTGGGTGTGCTTATGTCCTCCCAGGCCCACATTTCCCAGACAGGTGAAATCCATAGATTAGGGCCTAATTTATTTATTTCAATTGACTGAGTTCCTTACATGAACTGTAACTCAGTAAACTTTTGCATTAATATTTTTGTTCAGTATATATAACTGCTTATTGATACTGGTCTGTTTGAATAGTCGATAGACATGATTTTTCAACTGACTTGTTTTTTTGTTCTTGTGGAAAGATGAATAAATGTCAACACATGAGAACGATATTCAAAAGGTAACTGTACAGCTACAGTGTGAGTGAAACGCACCACGACCAAGTCCAGTTTTAGAACTTCTGTGCTTTGAGCCCAGTCTTCACTGCCACACCAGGTGTGCCACTGTCTCTAATACCCCTGTGCTTTTGAACAAACACTTCGTAACATTGGTAACGGCATGGTCAAATCTACATGGAAAGAAGTGGAACTAATTAAATCCCTGTCCCAGCACGTGTCTGTCGCTTATGTAGTTCTGTCCTTGAGCTGTTCTTGTCTATTAATGTTCTGTATTATGTCATGTTTCATGTGGACCCCCGGAAGAGTAGCTGCTGCTATCGTAACAGATAATGGGGATCCTGATAAATTACCAAAAAGGACTATTCTACAGTAAGACTTGTTCAGATGAGTTGGATAGGATGGGAGACAGCGGGAGGCAGAGTGCAGAGGTCGGCTTGGCTATCCTCCAACCCCCATTTCTCTAGTTCCTTCTTGCAGTCGCACGACATTCCCTGCGTAGATCCGTAGTGTTATAGAATCTCCAGGTCGACGTGCCGTACCTCTGGGTTGCGCAGCTGTTGAGTGACAAAGAAACCGGCCGCATTAGATATTCCACAAAAGTATTAAATGAATGGCAGCCATCAACTTGGATGACAATGTTTAAGAGTACAGTATGCATTAGAGTTCATATTTGTGGTTTTGATCACCAACTAACAATTAATACAAGATGTCTCATGTGAAATATTGCTGAACTGGACTTAACAAGCCCCACAAGCTGCAAGTGTACTCAGGACTGTTTGGTTCTGAATCACTAACCTTTTCCCTGAACTGTGCACTTCCTTACCCTCCATTAATGGATTGGTTCTTCATGAATTGATTCAATGTATGCATGTGCTCGAGGGAGTTCACCATATTTCTTACACCAATCCAGTACTTTTTAAATTCACAATGGGGATTGAACATGTGCACACTGGGGAGACAGGAACAGAGAACGGGAGTGTAGCTCCTCTCTACCTTGAGCTCTTTCTCCAGGCGGTCCACCTCAGCCCCCAGGGTGTCAATGATGTTCTCGCCGTGCTTCAGCATAAAGTTCTCCAGCTCATCAGTGGTCTTCACCTGCTGGATGTCCTACAAGCCACAACAAAGACACACACACACACACTTGACTAGATAATCATAGCTTGCGCTGTTACATTCAGGGAGTCATGTGTCATTAAAACTTCTTATGGATGCAATCCCGTTAACGGGATGATATGACAACAGCCAGTGAAAGTGCAGGGCGCCAAATTCAAACAGAAATCTCATAATTAAAATTCCTCAAACATACATGTATCCTATACCATTTTAAAAGGTAATCTTGTTGTTAACCCCACCAGTGTCCGATTTCAAATAGGCTTTACAGCGAAAGCACCACAAACGATTATGTTAAGTCACCGCAAAATCACAGACAGTCATTTTTCCAGCCAAAGACAGGAGTCACAAAAAGCAGAAATAGAGATAGAATGAATCACTAACCTTTGATGATCTTCATCAGTTGACACTCATAGGACTTCATGTTACACAATACATATATGTTTTGTTCGATTAAGTCCATATTTATATCCAAAAACCTCAGTTTACATTGGCGCCATGTTCAGAAATGCCTCCAAAATATCCGGAGAAATTGCAGAGAGCCACATCAAATAACATAAATACTCATCATAAACTTTGATGAAAGATACATGTTTTACATAGAATTAAAGATAAACTTGTTCTTAATGCAACCGCTGTGTCAGATTTCAAAAAGCTTTACGGCAAAAGCACAATATTCAATAATCTGAGAACAGCCACAAAAGGAAGCCATACAGTTACCCGCCAAATTGTGCAGTCAACAAAACTCACAAAAAGCATTATAAATCTTCACTTACCTTTGCTGATCTTCGTCGGAATGCACTCCCAGGACTCCCACAAGAAATGTTAGTTTTGTTCGGTAATGTCCATCATTTATGTCCAAATAGCTATTTTTGTTAGCGTGTTTGGTAAACAAACCCAAAGTCAGGAAGCGCGTTCACTAAAAGCAGACAATGTCAAAAAGTTCCGTAACAGTCAGTAGAAACATGTCAAACGATGTATTGAATCAATCTTTAGAATATTTTTAACATAAATCTTGAATAACGTTCCAACCGGAGAATTACATTGACTTCAGATGTGCGATGGAACAGAGCTCCCTCATGTGAACACGCATGGTCAGGTCATGATAGACCTTACTCAATCCCATCTCATTCAGCCCCCCTTCACAGTAGAGGCATCAGACAAGGTTCTACAGACTGTTGACATCTAGTGGAAGCCGTAGGAAGTGCAAACTCATCCACATCCCACTGTGTATTCAATAGGGTCTTGGTTGAAAATCGACCAACCTCAGAATTCCCACTTCCTGTTTGGATTTTTTCTCAGGTTTTTGCCTGCCATATGAGTTCTGTTATACTCACAGACATCATTCAAACAGTTTTAGAAACGTCAGAGTGTTTTATATCCAATACGAATAATAATATGCATATATTAGCAACGGACTGAGGAGCAGGCAGTTTACTATGGGCACCTTTCATCCAAGCTACTCAATACTGCCCCTGCAGCCATAAGAATCATTCACAAAAAAAATAAAAAGTGTATTAAATCAGTTTGAAACAAAAACTAATTTCCCTAGCCCCATCCCTCAGCTGTATACCAAAACAAGTGGAAGTGCTACTGTTTGGCTGAAAAACAAATCCCAGAATGCAGCTTTAAAAGGATTGTAAAATGGCTACCAATGCAGATAGTCAACCCTAGTAATCCAGGCATCCAACTTTCCAAAGCAGAAGCTAAAAAGCTATGGTGAAAAACAGTCTCCTTAATGAAACACTTGTTAGCGTCAGCCTTACGTTGAGGATCTGTTCTATGTCCTGCTTCTCCAGGTAGGAACGGGTCACCACCCGCCCGTCAAAGTCCACCTCCGCCTTGAAGCGCACTTTACTCAGCCCTAGGTCTGTGGCCTTCACATCGTGGATCGCCCTGGTCACAGCAAAGACAAAGTGGGGGTTAAATAGCACAAATTTAAAAAAATATATTTTGAAATAGGGACCACAGGTGTAAATGAGCTAAGTAGCTAACTCTTGTGCAATATTTATTTTGTGCAAGGTCACTGACAAACCATAACATGAATACATTAAGAGCATATCTGGGGCTGCATATATCAAGCATCTCAGAGTAGGAGTACTGATGTGGGTTCAAGTTCCCCTCTGTCATTGCAATCTTATTCATTGTGATCTTAATCAGCTCTCTTACTCTGGCCATGGCTCCAGCAGACCTGCTCTGACTTAGAACCAAGGTAAGGCCTTGGCTACTTTTCAGCTTGCATTTACATAACAATGGCTAACTATTAACAACTTCACACAAAGCAACAGTGTTGAATAATGCAGAGGTTGTTGTTTCTGCTCGTCACAAGTCTTTAGTGTCACACTCCTGATGGAAACACCACAACGCTAGAGCTGACAGTAAGGTAAAACACTGGCGGCCCACTGGTGTAGGGGTAAGTTTCAATGGAAAAGCACCAAGTGAGTCTACGGGGCAACTTCACAGCTTTACATAAAGCCCCACTGGCAAATTGGCAACACATCCCTCCCGGACCTCCTGTAGGGCAAAGCATGTACAAGTGCAATAAACATTTTATGATGGATGCTTTGGAACAGCATGATCCTGGACCATGGTTTCCCAAACTCGGTCCTGGGGCCTCCCAGGGGGGTACGTTTTGGTTTTTACCCTAGCAATACACAGCTGATTCAAATAATCAAAGCTTGATGAGGAGTTGGTTATTTGAAATCAGTACTAGGGCAAAAGCACGCACCCAGGGGAGTTTGGGAAACCCCGTCCTGGACTATAATGTCAGTGCTGAGAGCTGAGGCCTGGATCGTGTAGGGACACAGACCAGGGTCATGGTCACTATGGACCACGACAGAAGACGTTTTAGAAAGCTTTGTGGTCGAAAATTACAATTAGTAGGCCTACTTCTTATTGGTTGTCCCACCCTGTTTTAGTCGTTTCATTCCATTCAGTACCTTATGAACGCAACCTTGGTACAGGGACATAGAGGCCTGGGTGCCATGGACTTAAAGGCAAGGTCATAATGGAAAACTAAAATGAGCATTTCTCAACGAAAACTCCAGGTAGTCCCTCCCTGCTTGCATTTAGTTTTGTGGTTACCGGTAATAAACAACTGTAAGACAGGGGCCATGGAGGCCGCTCCAAGGTGAAGATTCCCCTAGGTACAGATCTATGATCAGCTTCCCCTCCCCTAATTCTAACCCAGATCAGCATCCAACGGGGCTACTGACCTGACGGCGGGGTCGTTCTCCAGGAACTCTGTGAGCTTCTGGACGTGCTCGGCCTGGATGGAGCGTCCCAGCAGGGCCTCAGTGTTGGTGTAGATGAGGAAGGCGGACACAGCCCCCAGGAGGGTTCCCACACCCAGAGAGCCCAGGCTATCGTACAGTGGGTTACCTGGCACAGGACACGATGAGAAAAAAATGTAAAAATAAGAGTTGGTCTATGTCCCAAATTGTACCCTATTCGCTATACAGTGCACTGTGTTGGAAATAGGGTGCCATTTGGGACGCAGCCTAGATAAAAGGTGTTGCGGCCTGACTATGGACGTGTTCCAGGTCATCTTTACTGCATTTGAAGGCTACATAGGATGTTAGTAATATGTACAGATTTCAGACTCAGAATACACAGCATTGGTTTACTGGTAATATCAAGTCTGACTGTCCAGAGTTTAGACAGCTGGGTAACTGGAGAACTCAAGTTGTACAAAGTTGTCCTACTGGAAACGACATATGTGTGGGGAATGTATGCGTGGGGGAATGAATAGGGTCTCTGCGTAGGTGTGTGTGTACCTGTGAGCGAGGTGAGCCCCATGCAGCTTGAGGCCATGATCACTCCCAGTACGGCAGCAGAGTCTTCCAGCAACACCACGTTAGTGCTGGGGTCTCGGCTCTGCATCACTGCACATCAAAACATACTGCCTTACTGATCACAACAATAACTACTGATGCACATACAGTACCAGTCAAAAGTTTGGACACACCTAATCATTCAAGGGTTTATTTTTTTTACTATTACTATTTTCTACATTGTAGAATAATAGTGAAGACATCAAAACTATGAAATAACACATGTACATGAATCATGTACAGTCGTGACCAAAAGTTGAGAATGACAAATATAATTATTTTATTACCCCATTTTTCTCCCCAATTTCGTGGTATCCAATTGTTAGTAGTTACTGTCTTGTCTCATCGCTACAACTCCCGTACGGGCTCGGGAGAGACGAAGGTCGAGAGCCATGCGTCCTCCGAAACACAACCCAACCAAGCCGCTGCTTCTTAACACAGCGCGCATCCAAACCGGAAGCCAGCTGCACCAATGTAATGGAGGAAACACCGTACTGGCCCGGCCCGCCACAGGAGTCGCTAGTGCGCGATGAGACAAGGATATCCCTACCGGCTAAACCCTCCCTAACCCGGACGATGCTGGGCCAATTGTGCGTCGCCCCATGGACCTCCCGGTCTGGGCTCGAACCCAGAGTCTCTGGTGGCACAGCTAGCGCTGCAGTGCTTTAGACCACTGCGCCACCCGGGAGGCCACGAATATATATTTTCAAAGTCTGCTGCCTCAGAATGCCATCATACAATTTGCATATACTCCAGAATGTTATGAAGAGTGATCAGATGAATTGCAATTAATTGCAAAGTCCCTCTTTGCCATGCAAATGAAATGAATCCCCAAAAAACATTTCCACTGCATTTCAGCCCTGCCACAGAAGGACCAGCTGACATCATGTCAGTGATTCTCTCGTTAACACAGGTGTGAGTGTTGACGAGGACATGGCTGGAGATCACTCTGGCATGCTGATTGAGTTCGAATAACAGACTGGAAGCGTCAAAAGGAGGGTGGTGCTTGGAATCATTGTTCTTCCTCTGTCAACCATGGTTACCTGCAAGGATACACGTGCCGTCTACATTGTTTTGCACAAAAAGGGCTTCACAGGCAAGGATATTGCTGTCAGTAAGATTGCACCTAAATCAACCATTTATCAGATCGTCAAGAACTTCAAGGAGAGCGGTTCAATTGTTGTGAAGAAGGCTTCAGGGCGCCCAAGAAAGTCCAGCAAGCACCAGGACCTTCTCCTAAAGTTGATTCAGCTGCGGGATCGGGACACCACCAGTACAGCGCTTGCTCAGGAATGGCAGCAGGCAGGTGTGAGTGCATCTGCACGCACAGTGAGGCGAAGACTTTTGGAGGATGGCCTGGTGTCAAGAAGGGCAGCAAAGAAGCCACTTCTCTCCAGGAAAAACATCAGGGACAGACTGATATTCTGCAAAAGGTACAGGGATTAGACTGCTGAGGACTGGGGTAAAGTCACTTTCTCTGATGAATCCCCTTTGATTGCTTGGGGCATCCGGAAAAAAGCTTGTCCGAAGAAAAGGTGAGCTCTACCATCAGTCCTGTGTCATGCCAAAAGTAAAGCATCCTGAGAGCATTCATGTGTGGGGTTGCTTCTCAGCCAAGGGAGTGGGCTCACTCACAATTTTGCCTAAGAACACAGCCATGAATAAAGAATGGTACCAACACATCCTCTGAGAGCAACTTCTTCCAACCATCCAGGAACAGTTTGGTGACGAACAATTCCTTTTCCAGCATGATGGAGCACCTTGCCATAAGGCAAAAGTGATAACTAAGTGGCTCGGGGAACAAAACATCAATATTTTGGGTCCATGGCCAGGAAACTCCCCAGACCTTAATCCCATTAAGAACTTGTGGTCAATCCTCAAGAGGCGGGTGGACAAAGAAAACCACACAAATTCTGACAAACTCCAAGCATTGATTATGCAAGAATGGGCTGCCGTCAGTCAGGATGTGGCCCAGAAGTTAATTGACAGCATGCCAGGGCAGAGGTCTTGAAAAAGAAGGGTCAACACTGCAAATATTGACTCTTTGCATCAACTTCATGTAATTGTCAATAAAAGCCTTTGACACCTATGAAATGCTTGTAATTATACTTCAGTATTCCATAGTAACATCTGACATATCTAAAGACACTGAAGCAGCAAACTTTGTGGAAATTAATATTTGTGTCATTCTCAACTTTTGGCCACAACTGTATGTAGTAACCAAAAAAAGTGTTAAACAAATCAAAATATATTTTATATTGTTCAAAGTAGCCACCCTTTACCTTGATGACAGCTTTGCACACTCTTGGCATTCTCTCAACCATCTTCACCTGGAATACTTTACCAACAGTCTTGTAGTTCCCACATATGCTGAATACTTGTTGGCTGCTTTTCCTTCACTCTGCTGTCCAACTCATCCCAAACCATCGCAATTGGGTTGAGGTTAGGTGATTGTGGAGGCCAGGTCATATGATGCAGCACTCCATCACTCTGATTCTTAGTCAAATAGCCCCTACACAGCCTGAAGGTGTGTTGGGTCATTGTCCTGTTGAAAAACAAATGATAGTCCCACTAAGCGCAAACCAGAGGGGATGGAGAATCGCTGTGGTAGCCATGCTGGTTAAGTGTGCCTTGAATTCTAAATAAATCCCAGACTGTCACCAGCAAAGCACCATCACACCTCCATGCTTCACGGTGGGAACCACACATGCGGAGATCATTCATTCACCTACTCTGCGTCTCACAAAGACATGGTGGTTGGAACCAAAAATCTCAAATTTGGACTCATCAGAACAAAGGACTGATTTCCACCGATCTAATGTCCATTGCTCGTGTTTCTTGGCCCAAGCAAATCTTCTTATTGGTGTCCTTTAGTAGTGGTTTCTTTGTAGTAATTCGACCATGAAGAAATGATTCACGCTGTCTCCTCTGAACAGTTGATGTTGAGATGAGTGTTACTTGAAGCATTCATTTGGGCTGCAATCTGAGGTGCAGTTAACTCTAATGAACTTATCCTCTGTGTCTTCCTTTCCTGTGGCGGTCCTCATGAGTTCTTGACATTTTCTGGATTGACGGACCATGTCTTAAAGTAATGATGGACTGTTGTTACTCTATGCTCATTTGAGCCGTTCTTGCCATAATATGGACTTGGTCTTTTAACAAATAGGGCCATTTCTGTATACTACCCCTACCTTGTCACAACACGAATGATTTGTTCAAATGCATTAAGTAAAGAAATTCCTCAAATTAACAGTTAACAAGGCACACCTGTTCATTGAAATGCATTACAGGTGACTAGCTCATGAAGCTGGTTGAGAGAATGCCAAGAGTGTACAAAGATATCATCAAGGCAAAGGGTGGCTACTTTGAAGAATCTCAAATATATTTTGATTAGTTTAATATTTTTTGGGGTTACTACATGATTCCATGTGTTATTTAATAGTTTTGAGGTCTTCACTATTATTCTACAATGTAGACAATTGTACAGAAATAAAAACCCTGGAATGAGTAGGTGTCCAAACTTTGACTGGTACTGTACATATGTTAAGGGATGACATGCTGACAACTTCAACTTACACAATTGTTCAGTATTAAAGCAGCCATCAGCAGTAGATAATAAAAAAAGCATTGTCCCTGCCCCCGTTTCAGTGAAAAGCTGAGGGTTGGGGCTGGAGTAATGTAACCACTCAAATTCATAGACAGCCATGGATGCAAGGACTGACCATCCATGATATACCAATTATAGTTTAAACCATGTTGAGGGGATACAGTGTTTCTTACATTTATTTTGTGTAAAAATGTTTGGAGTAAACAAGCTTATATTTTGGGTTCTGGCGGGGTATGACAGTTTAAATAAGCTCATGAGGCATTTAGAAGTTATATTCTTCATGAATCAATGGGTACATATTTATAAGTCCAAAAATGGATGTAGCAACTGCTGGTTGCCCCTTTAATGTTAGGGGTCATGTAAGAACTCTGGGTAGATTAGCATTTGGGTGATACTCAAGTCATTGATGCATACATCAAATAAAAAGGTAACAAAACACATTAATATTGTACAAACCATATTCGTAGAAGGACACGCCTTGCTGGCCAGCACTCTTTTTGATCTCATTGATGGCCACTAGCAGTGTTGCTGAGAGGGAGAAGAAATATTACTGTCATGGGTTCCATAGAACAGTCACAGTGCACCTTCCCAGTCAATACATATAGTGCATTACATCCATTATAAATGAATGTACACATCAGGGGCTATCAAGCATCTCAGAGTAGGAGTGTTGATCTAAGATCAACCCCCCCATACAGATAATCTTATTCTTTGTGATCTAAAAGACAAAAACTTAACCCAAATCAGCAATCCTACTCGGAGATGCTTGATAGCCCGATGTGTACATTGGATGTAATGCAGTAAATGTGTTGAATGGGAAGGTGCAATGCAATTCTACACTTGTTAAATATGGCCCCAGAGTGTGATGGTAACATCAGATCATAACCTACCTCCTTCTGAAACCAGAGATCCTGCCAAGATACAGTAAGCCTGCAAGAGACAAAAACACAAACCAACTATTAAGAGGGACAGTGCTCCAAAATCAGTTAGATCAGCCACTTTAGCCAATAGACAAGAGGGAGTAACAGTGACTCAGTAAGACTATGTGAATGTTTGATATAGAGTACATAGCAATCGGATTGTGCAGAATCACTGTACATATTTTGCATCCCAAACAGCCACTTATTTATGTGTGATCAAGATTAGCGATTCTGCACATGGCCATGCCCAAAGTGATCCCTCAGCCTAGGTAACAATAAGGCCACCACTCACCCAAAGCAGAGACTCGATTGGCTGTGGGTGCAGCAGTCCCATGATGCCATGGTACCAGGAGAGACCCGCCCCCATCATGAAGATACCTACGCCACTGATGAGCGAGGCGATGTAGCGCATGTTTGAGAAACCGTACCTTAAATCAGAGAAGAAAAACAGAGTTTGTTTT